>NC_142342.1:16496693-16802258 GCF_054954075.1 Amborella trichopoda | reverse complement strand
TTTTTATATACAATATTTTTGCCGGTCCATATTTTTACCCCAAGATTTTGTATCTGATTTTTTTGGACTAAAACCGATTTAATTCCGATTTTATGGTGAGCTGATATATTGATATTCCCTGACTTGCTAACTATGGTGTATAATAAGTTGAGTGCCTTAGGTCAATATTTTTTAGCCGAAGACATGTATTGTCATCTAATGATTTTTTTAGTGCGCCTAAACTACTACTTTTTTATAAAGGGGATTGAAAAATGAGTTTTTTTTGTTAATTCTTTCAAGATTTTTAAAAATTTATTTTGTAAAGAAAACAAGAGAAATAAATAAATGGAGAAAATATCAAAAAGGATATGGCGTGTGTGCCTTACCAACATGAGGCCCAAATAACGAAAGAGTGTTTGAGCCAAGGTTGCTACAAATATTGATAGATAAGGCAAATGCATAATTTGATAATGGGCTGGGGCATTGGCGGTGGTACCAGTAAGCCCTATGATGAAGCCTATGGCTCCATTCTCATCAAAGGGTACGTGGTGGTGGTACCAACGACCCTATGAGGAAGTCTATGACTCTATTCTCACCAAAGTATAAGGGCCCAAATCACCATTGACTTACCTATTTTTAGGAAAAGAGCCCAGCTTAATTGGTTAACGCTTGACGATTTGCAATGCTACATCCTAAGCTCAATTCCTGCAAACGGTATGGATCCTCTCCCCACTGACTCACCCCAAAAAAAAATAGCAAATGCATAAAAAAAATGTAACAGCATCAGCTGTTGGACAAGTCAAAACAACACCTTGTATAAAAAATCTTACAAATGGTGTCTTTTTTTTTTGGGTTTGACCAATACAGATCCTAGGGTACCATATACATCCACGAGGCAAACCAATAAGATAATTGGTTTATCCATAGTGGGTTTTTGCTTTAAGATAAAGCTTCGATAACCGTCTGATGTATAGTGTGCCCTTGTTGGGTTTATATGACCTCTAAAGGCCTTATGAGAGATTGTATAAAACATTTTGAATGAATGAAACATAAACGAGGAGTGTGGTCCTTTTGTGGACCATATTAAGCAAATTGAATTAGCCAATACTCGGACTAAGCTTAACATACAAGGTCAGTCGAGTTGGAAAAACCTAATGTACCTAGGCATAGAGTTAAAACCGAAAAGGGCTTACTGGGTTAGCCCTAGATGAGGTCAGAGTATGTTCGGATGCGACCCGAGGGATTGAGTGACCCTTGTGTCTGATGAATGATCTTTAGATACATGGCTAAAACATCATCATTGTATCATCACATGACATATACATAGATAGCTGTATCAAGATAGTGATCCACCATTTAAAGTGAAGCGTGTACATGTGCGAGAGATTATCCCTATATACCATAGAGTCGTGGTCGCATCATGATTTGGTGGACCATGATTTTGTTTCTAGAGGAGAACCTGAAATCCACAGACTGGGATTACATACCCTAGCCTATTGGTTGACTTCGGTAGTCCAATTATAAGCCGTTGCAGTGGACTACGAGTTATGAGAATTATTGGGTCAGTTTGAGAAAGTTAGTGTGGATCATCGTCCACAGTTGAAGGTGGAGTACTCCAATGCATTGATAATTCTTAAACCTAGATGGATCTTATTCCCATCAAAATTAATTAGTTTTAATTAATTTTATGTTATATATTTTTTAGAATATTTATTTGAATTTTTTTTAATATTTTAATATTTTAATTTTATCATTTGAATTTAAAATTAAGAGAACGCTATTTTTCAATGTTTTAAATAAACTAAAAGTTTTAATATTTAAAAATCAAAATTCATATTTTCTAAATTATAGGGGACCATCCATAAAATATGAGGGCCCAATATACACACGTGGTTAATAGGTGAGGCCCATAAGAGGCTACCAAAGGGTGGCATGCCCCACCCATAGGAGATTGCTCTCTCTTGCTAAATATGGTGAGGGGCATCCCATGCTAGTTGGCTTTCCTATTTTGGCGAGAAGCCTACTTGCTTAAGTAATGAAAATAATAAGTTTTGGAGTGTATTATGGATCAAGAAGACTTGATTGAATGAATAATGAATAAATATTCCCTAAATGATAAAGTATGAGAAATATTTTCCTTATCTAAATGTTTGATGGGAATAGGTTTAGGAAATGGAAGATAAGGTTCTAACACCTTCCTTTGAATTTTGATGGTAGATCTAAAAAATAAACGGCTCACATTCTCACCCCACAAGTCTCTTTAGATCAATGATCAAGATTTGATCTTATTAAAAATGACAACCCCTATGACATAAAAAATCTATAAATAGAGGCTCTCTCCCCTCATAATCTCTACACACCTCTTCTCTCTCTAAGAGTTCTTTCTCTCTCTCTAAGGTCCCTAAGGGGGCCATGCCACAACTTAGCCTCTCTATCTCTCTCTAGTTGGGTTTCAGTGTGGCATGCCTAAGCTAGGCTCTTTACATCTCTCTCTTGTGGGTTCTAAAAGGGGGGCAAGGCCCAAGTTATCTAGCTTCTTTCTCTCTCATATGGGTTCTTAAGGGGCACGCCCAAGCTAGGTTAATCATATTTTGGTGGGTAGCATAGGGGAGCACACACCTAGCTAGTAGATCTATCCCTCTCTCTTTGATTTCGATCTCTCATATTTAGAATCTCTTATCTTCCTAAAGATGAAGCCAAGGGAGACCTTTTACAATTTCCAACCAAGGCAATATTTTAGTTCCACCCTTCCCACTGCCATTGGGAAAGGTAGGGCGATTGTCAGATGTACCCTTTGTCATTTTATTCCAAAGTTGACATATATGATTAGGGGTGGCAATGACTTGACCTAGGACCTACCAGGTATACCCCATATAGGTCCGGGTATGGGTCCAACATTGGTTCCGGTGGATTAAGTCTATGCCCAAAACCTGAACCTGACTTATACCCGTAAATTGCTGGAGATAAAATGCTTCAAGCCCTATTCTTTTGGGTGTATTAAGGATCGTAAACAATAAGAACTCGTAGTCATCTATAGCTACTAAAGGACAAATCAGACAGCTTGAAATCTAATGGCAGGTGATTGTGACTTTGTTTTTAATAATATGGGTATATGATGGTACAAAAAGGGGCAAAAAAGAAAAAAAGAAGCTCATAGTGAGGGTGGAAATGGACCCGAACAGACCCTTTTGGACCCGATGGGTAGGGGCTGGGTCGCAAACCTGGACCCGAACATTATTGTTGTTTGGGTCTGGGTCCAACAAGACCCGACCCATACCCAACCCGTTGCCACCCACATGTATGATGTCCTCATTATTCATTTGAGGAACAGAGATATCTTTCTAGAGTAATCTATGTGAATACCGGCCTTGGAATTCACTTTGGGTGCTATTATATGTATAAATCTTAGAAGGAAATATGAGTGACTAGTTGATTTACACCTTGGTGCTTTTTCTTGGGTATTATTATTCATTTGGATTCACTTTGGGTACAATTATTCATTTGGGGGCCGTATCAAAACTAGTTGATTTATACCTTTAGTGCTCTCACTTGCTTTTCTGGAGAATGGCGTGAAGGTTTTGGATCTAGGAAATCTTGTTCCTAGGTTTTCATTTTGTATATTTTATAGAGAAATTTTGAAAGAATCGAAGCGTAGGCTCTTTTGCCTTAAGGTTTTTCTAGGGATTGTCCTAGACCTAGGGTTTCTAGAGCCTAAAATAATTTTTTAGGGTTTTCTAAGAATGTTTTCTAATTCCTAAGGGTTTTTTGTAATTTTCTAGTTGAATTGGGATTTTTTTTTTTGTAATTTTTGGAGGAATTTCCAAGAATTTTCCCTAATTTCTAAGGATTTTTTTTAATTTTCTAGTAGAATTGGGATATTTTATATTTTTGTTATTTTTGGAGGAATTTCTTAATTTTTCTAATTTTCTAGGTTTTTCAATTTCTCGTTATTTTGAGAGAGGTATTTATAGGTTTTGCCTAGGGGTAAGGTTGATATTTAGGAAACTAAAGTTTGGATTCCTATCCAAGTTGGATAGAGGCAAACTCATCAAATTTTGGGTTTATCTCACCCAAGAACCGCATCAAAAGGTCTTTTTCATGGCTTTCTAGAAGACTGGCACCACCTTGGGCCCCGTTAGGCCTGCTCGAGGCATGGAGGTTCACACGGCCCATGGGCTGCACAAGTGGCCGCGACTCACCCTACCATGTGAGACCCATGAGGCTTGCGCAGGGCCTGTCCTGCCATTTTAATTGAACAAATGTCCCTTAGGTGTATCTCCCCAATTATAAGTTAGATTTTGATGATTCTTGGATTGTTGAAAAGATATTGAGGTCTAATATCATTTGGGATGATGTTTATCTAGTTTTTGGACAAATATAAGAGGTCTAGATTCACTATATCTCACTAGGGTTAGTGCTGTTCTTAAGACTGAAATTTAAGGTTTTTAAAAATTCCCTTAGCCATAATTTCCAGGGGGTGTCTATTTCAACCAGGGGGACTTGGACTATAGTTGGTGAGCTTGTTGTTGAGCCATGTGTGGGGTCCTTATTGAAATTACACCTGATGGACCTAATAGAAATTTACTCTCAATATTTAGATAATTTAGTATAAAGTAGGTCTTTTAGGAGCACACTAAATAAAGTTTAAAGTGCCAAAAATCCAGCTAAATAAATACCCCCTGAATATTGCATATGAATGAAATAGAGCATGAACATTTGGTAAAATTTTGTGGCACGGTGTTCACAGTGCAAATCTAACGAGATATTGGATGAAATCTTCCCAAATTTATTCTTTAAACGAATAAAATTATATGTTTGGTAAAGATCATGGGGATCAGTCAAATACATTTCAAAGATGGATTCTGATCTCGTATAATCAACTCTCTTTGAGAATTGTCGGCATGGTTGGCTATAAATCATGAAAAATCTATAAATAAACCAAAAAAATAATGAATGAAACCTCAAATTTAACTCAATTAAAGAAAGAAAATAAACTTATCTGACTGGGCCAGTTGGCACGGAACATTAAAAGACCTGGAGTTGAGGCCCGTTTTTAGATTGTGGGTTGACATACTCCTTTGCTCTCTTTTCATGAAGAATTTACCTAAGGTTTGTTCGTCCTAGGGGTTTGGTTGCTTAAGGCATTGTCTTCTAATGATTCTTAAATTAGGGTTTTAGAAATATTAGAGAATTAGAATTCTAGAGAACTGCTCACAGTCAGATCTCCTAGGTTTTTCTAATTCTAGGGTTTATAACGTAAGGGATCATTCTCTCAAATTTGTAAAGCTTTTCCAAGATTATCAGATGATGAATTATAAGAGGCTAGGGGGGTTTATATAGGCATTCAATTGAGGTAGTTGTCTATTGGGATCAGGACTCTTAAGTTTGTCTTTGAAATTCTAAGTCAGTCAAGATTAGGTTTGATAGTTTGAAATCAGGTGAAAACCAACTTAAAATTGTTTCAGAATGTTCCAAAAACTCAAAAATAATATCAACAAAAGGCAAAAAAAAATTTGGAATGATCTAGGCCACAAAAGCACCGATATGCATTATCAGATTCCCTGAGACTGATGATGCAGATTTGCGTTATTAGATTCTCTGAGACTGATGATGCAGTTCATGTTGTTATATGAATATCTAGTTTGAGGTTTGACAATACGAATCGTGTTGTCGGAGCTTGACGACACGCCTCGTGTTGCTAGGCCAAGCGAGCCCTGTTTCTTTACATGTTGTAGCTAGAAAGTCTTCTAAGCCCTTGGGTGACAGACTGATGTGATTTTGACTTATATTTTGCTCGTCTAATTCATGTTTTTCTAGGTTTATATATCTTTGTCTGCTGGTTTGGATTAGGTTGGATTGGCTGTCGATTACAAACTATGGTGGACTAGCCAGTATGGTTCCTAAGATTTAGGCTTACAGGTTTCTCGGAATTTCTTTGGCCAAAATTGAAATGGGTTTTCTACCACATAAATGTCATTAGGCTGTATTGTTGAGGATACCCCGTATCACGGCATATGCGGATGTATAATGCACTATGCAGCCCGAAACGCATTGAATAGGGGCACATATGCGCTTCGGTGGGATGCATCGGCATATGCGCCATACCCCATTGCGTATGCTGCACATCGCAAATTGCATATGTGCTGCATGGCTCGTGGCTAAAAATAATGCCCAAGCGCATGGGTATTTTTGTAATCTAAACAACCAGCCCCCCCCCCCGGCGGTTTTTGGATCAAGCGAAGAGAGGAAAAACAAAAAAATAATTGGTGAAATCTTTCTTTTACAGAAATTGTCGGTTAGATCTAGTTGTTGGTTGGGTTGTTGATTACTATTAGTTTGAGAATTGTTTTGAAGAAGTTTGAGCATGGATTCATCACTATATCGCGGGTTTCAAGGGTGGAGAAGATATCAAAATTTTTTGTTTTCTATGATTTGTTTTGACTCTTGATTTCTTCATAGATTTTTAGTTGTTTTATGTATCTTTGCTTTGGAGTTTGTAACTTTAACTTCTTCTTTTTTATTTTGTTTTTTTTTTTTTTTTGTTTTTTTTTTTTTGAGTTGTTAACTTTGGGAATGGAGGGCGGGACCTTATGTTGAGGCATCTGCCCCCCCTAACCACATGTGCCCCACCCCCATTCATTTTGTAACTTTGAAATTTGCAATTGCAAATTGTTGATTATGTTTTTTGTATGTTTATGAATTATGATAACATAATGTCTTCTAAATTCTAATGTCTTCTATAAAGTTAATTTCAAGTTTTCAGTTTCTATTTTTTATTTCTAATATTTTCTATCAAGAGATTCAGAGTCTTTAATAGGTGATAATATTGGAATTAATGAATAAATTAAATACCTACTATCACATAAATCACCTTCATGTTTTTTTTCATGCATTGACCTATTTTTTAATATTTTTTGAAACTTGTTTCTGTTTTTTGACCACATCGGGGTGATGCACCTGCATGTAGACTACATCGAGCCGCATTGCTGCATCGGCCCCCCACTGTATCGGGACTACGTCCTGCACTTTAAAACTGATCCAAACAGTGTAGATGCAAGAGAAGATTTTTACTCTCCTCAAGAAGTTCTCAATCCTTCTTGGTTTCTATTTTTTATTTCTAATATTTTCTATCAAGAGATTCAGAGTCTTTAATAGGTGATAATATTGGAATTAATGAATAAATTAAATACCTACTATCACATAAATCACTTTCATGTTTTTTTCCATGCATTGACATATTTTTTAATATTTTTTGAAACTTGTTTCTGTTTTTTTTACCGCATCGGAGTGATGCACCTGCATGTAGACTACATCGAGCTGCATCGCTGCATCGGCCCCCCCACTGTATTGGGACAACATCCAGCACTTTAAAACACCGATCCAAACAGTATAGATGCAAGAGAAGATTTTTACTCTCCTCAAGAAGCTCTCAATCCTTCTTGGGTTTCGGATTAAGGGCTGAATCGTCAGACCAAATCGGGGAACTCGATGTTAAACTTAAGGCCATCAATATGGTTAAATAAATATGACATAGTTGCATATATCTCAGTTCGACAAATGAATCAAGTTTCATCTTCCTCACTAAAGAGAGGGAAATTTGAGTGTTAGTGGGAAATCTATTGTAATCACCTTGAAAACGGGCGAGAGTGACAATGATGCAGCCTTTTCAATTTTGAAATGGCTGAGCACAAATACTCCCCTTTGCTGGAGTTAAGCTATATAAGGGAATGCTCTTGTGGGGCAAAGAGTCACCATAAAAGTTTAAGCACATGTAATAATGTTTTAAGATTGAAACTTCCCATATTGCCAACACCATAGTGTTAGAGGGGTCATTTCTAGCTCTTTTGAGTCTATCAAAAGGTGATGATTGTGAGGAAAGTAAAAAAAAAAAGTAAGTTAGTAGAGATTTGAGCCCCTATATTTTGATGAGATTGGAGTAAAAAATTTCATCATAGAACTCATTGGTACTATCGTCAAGGCTCCAGCCCATTCTCAATTTTGAGGAAAGTAACGATGAAGGGGTTATGAAAGACCTTGTCAATTGGGAGTCTCTCAGCTATTTCATATCAAAGAATCTGCTAGATTTTATAAAATGTGAGGAGATGCTTACCATTTATCAAATTTATCTCTAACATGTTCATCCCCTCTTGATTGGGCCCAAACAATGATTGGGCCCAAACAAGGCCTAATGAGTGTTAAAACTGGGAGGATGGATTGATTGAGCCCAAACAAGGCCGAATGAGTGTTGAAGGGATGTGAGTTGATGGAGGCCTTTCACCATCTCCTCCCTTAATCAAACAATACAAAACAAGGATTAATATGAACTTTTACAATCATATAATAAAAGAATCAACTTCCAGATAAAAGGAAAGAATGGGAAGGTTGGAAAACGGCGAGGTGGAGATTCGTTACTTGGAACAAAGGTAGAAACCTAGCAGTTTACTAGATGCGAAAAGAAAATATACTTCTATGAGCACACGGACTATGCTAGTGCGGGAGCACGCTATGCATCTGCTTCCTCGATCAAAACGCCTAGCTAATTTTATTTTGTAGTTTAAAATTTTGGGAACTATATAGAAATTACTAGAATTATTTTTAAAAGAAAAGATTTGAAACTTGAATTTTATGAAACTCAGATCTAGCCCTGCAAAAATGGGGCAGTCTCTATTCAATCTTGAGGCATAAGTTCTTTCTAACGCCTTGAAAGCTTAATACGAAATTTGTTTTTGCTAATATTATTCTGTGGGTTATAGATATTACATCCTCAAAATTTGAGAGCCAAAAAGTGTCCCTAGCATGGGTTTTGCCCCAGGGAGTAAATGAATGCAAAAATCTTTTGGCTACTTTAATTAGAAAAATTGCTCAAATAAACCCTAGGTTGAATAAAGTAAATAAAATTAAAAAAAAAATCATAAAATGATATTTTTTAGAAATCGTCCTGTTTGCATCATCTTTATGTCGGATTTCTAGAGTGATAACATGGAAGGATGAAGTAAACTTTATATGTTTCAAAACATAGATGAGCTACGTCTGATATTCGAAATTATGCATATTTTATGTCACCACCAATTGAAGTAGAAGTAGCTATGAAATCACTCACATGAGAAAGGAAAATCCAGTTTCTTTCTGCACATCCTCAGACTTGTACAAATGACCATTTTTCAAACATGTAAATCAAGCAATAAACCCATTTGAGATTGCATTAGTTAATACATGCAAATATCCTGACAAACACATACGTAAACATAGCCATTATAAAAAATGAAAAAGATCTTCGAAAGGCATGTCATAAAAGGTAATAATCAGTTAGAAATTGTTGAATCACAATTTTCAATTTTATCCAATGTTAACAGTTTCAAAAAAAGAAAAGAAACCAGCCTTCTATCAAAACCAAATAGCTTCTAAAAAAATTATATCAGCGAAGTGTATATGTGATCCCTTAAGCAAAAGCTCAGCTAAGAGCATTCTACGACCTCAAATTTTAGGGTGTGACCTTAACAATTTAACAACCACAAAAAAACTTCAATACAACAATGGAATTACATGAAAAAAACAAAAAATTAAAAAAAAAAAAATATTCACATATGACTTCCCAAAAGCCACCAAAATTTTTGACGCTCAATTAGTAATCTGAATCTTTTGACCAAGTTTTGGTGGCGCCTTGCTACCCAACAAGATCAGCTTTGGGCCAAGGTAATTTTCGAAAAGTATGGTCATGATCTTGATGGCTTTACCACCAGACGTTGTTCCAATCCTTCACGTCTATCACCAATATGGCAGGGCATTAACCATCTTTGCAATCTGTTCCTTCCATACACTAGGCTGTTAGTGGGAGATGGGGTACTTATTAGATTTAGTATGATAAATGGTTAGGGATCTATCCAGATATATACTCTAGATCTGTTCAAAAACAAGCCGTGGCCAATTTCATATCTCTTGATAGAGATTAACTCATTTAGAATGTGGTGCGGCCAATTTCATATCCCTTGATAGAGATTAACCCATTTGGAATGTGGTGCTGAATATGCGTAGAGTTAACCTCCATGTGGAGGATAATTATAGCTTCTTTTGGCCTCCCTTTACACCTTTTGTTTCTTGCCTAGAAAGCCTTATAGAATCACTTGGTCCTATGAGCCGTCTGGGAATTTCTCTGTATCTTCTTTGTATAATGTGCTTTTCAGATATCGTTACATTCGAAGTTAAGGTCATCAAGCCAAGTTTTGGAGATGTAAAACCCCTAGCAGGAATAAATTCTTCTTATGGTTGATGGGTTATAGACGTTTACTAACATGTGACAGGCTGAGGAGATTGAGCTTTTGCTTGCTGAATGTATGTTTATTTTGCAAAAATAACGAAGAGACCATAGACCGCCTTTTTCTGAGATGCGTATATGCTGAAAGCCTTTGGGACTGGTTGAGCAATATCTCAGGTTGGCATAACTCCCTACCCACATAGTATTTTAGAACTGCTGCGATACATCTGGACGCCACCATTCTCAGTCATAGGTATTGCTCTGTGGCGACTGGTGGTTGCGGCTGCTCTTTAGAGCATTTGGAAAGAATGAAATTTATGCACCTTTGAGGGACAATCTAAGAATCTAGATTTACTTCTTGTTACTATTAATCGATCTTCTATCTTGTGGGCTTTTGCAATGTTCCCGATGCTTTTCCTCCCCAAAGACCTCCTCTTCCCTAATTTCCATCATATTATCTTATTGAAGAGGCATCGTAGTAGGTTAAACTGCTCTTGGCTTAGGCCTCCCATAGGTTGGTTCAAGCTTAATTTTGATGGAAGTATTTGCGGCAACGTTAGTGGTTTTGGCGAGCTTCTTAAGGATAGCTCAGGTGCACCTATTTGGTCTTATCAGGGCAGAATGCATTCTTGTGATATCAATAAAGCTGAGTTTTGAGTTGTTAAGATGGGAATGGAACGCCTAGCCAACACCCACTCCAAAGTTATTATTGAAGGTGAATCAACGAATGTTATCAAATGGTGTACCTTGCCGGACCTGATGCTGTGAAATCTCATGTGCATTATGGATGCCATTATTTTAGCATTGAGGTTGCGAGAGTGCTTTTTTTGTTCATGTTAAGAGGGTTTACAATGCATATGCTGATTGCCTTGATGAAGCAGCTACTTCTTAGGTAGTGGTTGTTTTAGCCTGGGGCTCTCCTTTTCTTTTTTTGTCTTCTTTTTTTCTTTCTTATGGTTTTTGGAATCTTTTCATTACCTTAATGAAATAGCTACAGTGTACTTTTCTCCAAAAAATAATAATAATAGTAATCAAAATCTTTTTTTTTTCTTTTGTTTTTAATTTTTTAATGTACTCATGTATCCAAAAAAATATACAAATCAAGAATCTTTTAAAGTAAATCATATGCCTAAGGAAATAGATGTAAGTTATAATCCTGCGGGAGTGTAACGTACACGGGATGGCACAATACTTTTTGGAAATATACATGGTTTTTCCTTGAGGATGCGGTATGCATGCGGCCAAGCCCACACATGTACAAATGTGGGCTTGACAATAAATATATTTTTTAAATATAATTTGATGCCAATGTTTAATGGATATATGAATATGATCATAAATATGAAAAAGAGTAATGATCCTATGAGACCCTCCCACATCCATGTGTGTAGAACTTAAAAGGATCACTATTAAATTTAGCACAGATCTCTAGAAAAGTCAAGTCTCATACCCATGAGATAACGTTTTTAGATATCTGTGCTAAATTTAATGATGATCCTTTGAAATTTTACACACATGGGTGTGGGAGAGTCTCATAAGATCATTACTCTATAAAAAAATAAATAACTTTTTAAAATAAAATATATTATTATATTAAAAAACATTTAGATCATTGGTTACACTTGTTTTTAGATGGACCCTCTATTTGCTATATACGGCCAAACCACATCGTACAAATGTGGTCCAGCCTGCCTAAAACAAATGTTGTTTCCTTAAAACCACTTTGGCTTTAGAGAGGTATAATTAAAATTTATTCCTCCGTCACTCTTTGAGCGGGTAAGAGACTGATTAAACCTTAAGGGCACCTTTGGTATGTCCGAAAATACTTTCGGAAAAATATTATGCACATTTGGTACGCATAAATACTTATAAAAATATTTCCCATGGTGAAAGATTTTACCACAAATTGGCCCATTCAAGGGAAAATAGAACTGCATCTCTTAAGTTGGGGAAAGATTTCTACAGGTTTATTTTCATAGACCGGAGCATCTTACTTTATCAAATATAATTAATTCCAACAAAACACCCCTAGAACAAGCGAAAATAGAACTGCATCTCTTAAGGTGGGGAAATATTTCTACAGGTTTATTTTCATAGACCGGAGCATCGAACTTTATCAAATATAATTAATTCCAACAAAACACCCCTAGAAATTAGTGTGAGAAACTTTCAAATTTTAAGTTTTAAGGAGAGAAAGTATCTAAAAATTTTAGAAAAAGAAACCTATCTAATTTTAGGAAGAGAAACTACCTAAAATTTTTTAAAGAGAAACTGTATCAAAATTTTAGAGAGAGCAAAAGTCTCAAATTTTAAACTTTAGAGAGAGAGAGAGTATATTTAAATTTTAATGAGAAAAACTATATCAAATTTTAAAGAGAGAAACTATATCAAAATTTTAAAGAAACTATTTCAAATTTTAACTCAAAAAATATCATAAAATTTTAGAGAGAGAAAATACATCAAATTTTAGTGAGAGAAACTACTTGAAAATTTATAGAGAAACTATCTTATAAATTTTAGAGAGAAACAATTTCAAATTTAAATAGAGAAATATATTTAAATTTTAGAGAGAGAAGTTGTTTTAGAGAGAAAAGTTATCTCAAATTTCATATTTTTAGAGAGAAACGCTTTCTATTCTTTTAGAGAGACAAACTATCTAAAAAATTGTGTTTTGGCAAGAGAAACTGTCTCAAAAGTTTTAGAGAGAAAGCTATAACAAATTTTTAACTTTTAGTGAGAAACTATCTCAAAATTTCAAAGTTTATTGTATTCTCTCTCTTTCCAACCGTGTTTACCAAACATGGTAAAGCCATGTTTGAGTAACTTTTCCGATAAATTATTTGCATAAGTAAATACCTTGCATGTAAATTTTTTTCCATCAAACTTTCACGCGTACCAAACGATCCCTACATATTAAACCTGGGATGAACTTCCCTTCTCAATAAAGACCCGGTTTTTATGCGGCCAAGCCCTCATATGTAAAAATGTGGGCCTCTTAATAAATCTATTTTTGAGAAGGATTTTAGGACTTAATTTTTAAATACATGTAATCTCTAACATGAAGATCATGAATATGAATAAATAAATAATTTTAAAAAAATAAAAATAATAATTCTAGTAAGAAAATATTTGGATCATTAGTTTCCATTGTTTTTCGATGTAACACCTACTTGCATCCATCGCTTTACACTTTACACTTTTTAGATCGCCTGTGTAAAAATGAGGTCGAGCCCGCATGAAACAATTTTCCATTTCATAATAACAATAGTTTAAAGTAACATAAAGAGAGATAATGCTAAGAGACATGAACAATGACTTCCATGCAACCCTTTTATGGTAATATGATATAACAACCTTAAAAAATCATCTTGTGGCTATTTGTTTGATCCAAATTTTGAAATAAACACTCTTTTTATTCTAATGAATAATTACAAAAAAAAATATTGAAAACATAACCTAAAAATATTTTTTTAACCCAATTAACATAGGCCGTTCATTTTGGTGAGATGCTTAGATCTAGACCTTAGAAGGATTTTTTTCATTTCCAAATTTTTTGGATATCTTTATTATCATTAGATGAATAATATTAAAAAAGAAGAAAATGATTTTGAGTTTATAAAGGCTAAGATCTTGAAATTCACAAAATGAATGGTCTAGATTCATTTTTTAAGGGGACACATTTTGACCATATCTAGGTTTCAATTTGAATTTTTTTTTTTAGATTGATTATTGAGATGAAGAGAGTGTGTATGCAAAATTTGGGGTGATACAAATACCAGAAACGTGCTTTTTTAGAAGTGTCGTTGCGGTATACTATGATACAACTATTGTTAGATCATTGCATGCAATATCATTGTTCAAGAGACATAATTCCCCCCAATGAGTAAATTGCACATTTGCTCCATCAGGACAAACCCCAGGTAAGAGTATTTCTAAGACCCCAAATTTTGTAAATGAACGTTCATCATTACCCTTATCAGGACAAACCCTAGGTAGGAGTATTCCTAAGGCCCCAAATTTTGTAAATGCAACCGAACAAATATCATCGTTACCCTCATCAAAGCCTTTTTGTCAACTAGTTGGGGGTCAGCTATATGAATCTTGGTTTGTCATTCTGCTTTCTTAAGGGTCATACGCTCAAGGAGAATATAAGTCATCATATATTTTTTCATTACTTCCAACTATATCCCTTTGGGCCTACCCCTTGCCTTTTTTGAGCTTTCTACTTGAACGAACTCGTACCTCCTAACAAGGCACATAGGCAGTCCACCTAACTCTACATTTTTTCATCTTATCATCCATTAGAGCCACACCTAAATTCTTCCAAAATGCATTCATTTCAAATTCCATCTCTTCTTGTCTTGCCACCCATCTATCTCAATATCAGCATCTCAACTACATCACATCTATCCAATGGGTATGTTGTTCCTTAACCGCTCAATATTTTACCCCATAAAGCAAATCTCATCTCATAGATGTCTTATAGAACTTTCTTTTGAGCTTCATTGATATACGACGATTATATAAAACTCTAGTTGCACATATCTACTTCACTGACCCAACTTTAATTCTATGTGCGAAATCTTCCTCAATCTCTCCATTTTCCTGAATTGTCGACCTAAGATATTGAAAATGTGCTCCTTTTTGTTTTTCTTGGTCATCAATCTTAACTACATCAATATCTACTTTTATTATTATTAAATTTGCATTCTATATACTCTATCTTAGTCCATCTAATTTAAAAACCTTTAAATTCTAAAGCATCATCCAAAGTTCTAACTTTATGTTGACGCTGCCTCAAGTCTCATCAATCAAAACTATGTCGTCAGCGAAGACATAGTTAAACGGTCTATAATTAAGACAAAGATGTACGGACTCAATGCTGACCTGTAATGTAAATTTATTGTCAATGAAAACTAACTTGTCTCTCCACTAGTTGTTCTCACACCAGTTAACAGACCGTCGTGCATCTCTCACAAAGTATTTATCAGATGCAACCTAACAAACAGTTTTAAAAATCCCTCAATGCAATAATGCTGAAAAGTATCACATCTTAATGAACAAAAACCATCTACTCTCTCTTTCTCTCGATCTCTCTCCCTCTACCATCTACTATTGACATCCTCTCTCTCTCTCTTCCAACCTGACAAAGGAGTGTCACAAGTGTTAGTGTTCACTGTTGACATCCTCAGTTATTATTTGAAATAGTATATATCATAATATATTGTCAGGCATCGCTATTCAGTCAACGAGGTGGATGGTGATGAATAGTGAGACTTGCTTGAATTAATGGCACAATTGGTGGGACCAACTTGCTGTTGTTAACCTTGCTGATGGGATGATTGTGACCCTTAAAACATGGTTCTACCATAACCATACAGTATGAATTTTTGAATAATTTCCTTTGGATAGGCGCTTTCTAGGCATATTATATCTTGATTTGTTCTGATTATAAGAGATGACGTTGAAAAGTGGATACTTCATAATTTTGCTTCCATTAGAGTAGAATGTACGTTACTCCTCGTGATAAACGACCTGTTCCTCGTGATAAACAACCTGTTCAGGAGGATTTTTCTTGATATGAAAAATTTGGAATCCAATTTTGAATCACTAAATGACGATTAGTATCAAACAAGATGGAGAGAGAAGATGGTAGAGAGAGAGAGTAGATGGTAGAGGAAGAGAGAGAGAGAGAGAAGATGGTTTTTGTTCATTAAGATGTGTCAGCATTATTGCATTGAGGGATTTTTTAAACTGTTTGTTAAGTTGTATCTGACAAATACTTGGTGAGAGATGCACGAGGGTCCGTTAACTGGTGTGAGAACAACTAGTGGAGAGACAAGTGAGTTTTCATTGACAATAAATTTACATTATAGGTCAGCATTGAGTCCGTACATCTTTGTCTTAATTATAGACCGTTTAACTATGTCTTCGCTGACGACATAGTTTTGATTGATGAGACTTGAGGCAGCGTCAACATAAAGTTAGAACTTTGGATGATGCTTTAGAATTTAAAGGTTTTTAAATTAGATGGACTAAGATAGAGTATATAGAATGTAAATTTAATAATAATAAAAGTAGATATTGATGTAGTTAAGATTGATGACCAAGAAAAACAAAAAGGAGCACATTTTCAATATCTTGGGTCGACAATTCAGGAAAATGGAAAGATTGAGGAAGATGTCGCACATAGAATTAAAGTTGGGTCGGTGAAGTAGATATATGCAACTAGAGTTTTATGTGATCGTCGTATATCAATGAAGCTGAAGAGAAAGTTCTATAAGACATCTATCAGATGAGATTTGCTTTATGAGGTAAAATATTGAGCGGTTAAAAAACAACATACCCATTGGATAGATGTGATGTAGTTGAGATGATGATATTGAGATAGATGAGTGGCAAGACAAGAAGAGATGGAATTTGAAATGAATGCATTTTGGAAGAATTTAGGTGTGGCTCTAATAGATAACAAGATGAGAAAATATAGACTTAGGTGGACTGCCTATGTGCCTTGTTAGGAGGTACGAGTTGGTTCAAGTAGAAAGCTCAAAAAAGGTACGAGGTAGGCCCAAAAGGACATGGTTGGAAGTAATGAAAAAATATATGGTGACTTATATCTCCCTGAGCATATGACCCTTAATAAAGCAGAATGACAAACCAAGATTCGGATAGCTGACCCCCCAACTAGTTGGGAAAAAGGCTTTGATGAGGGTAATGATGATATTTGTTCGGTTGCATTTACAAAATTTGGGGCCTTAGGAATACTCCTACCTGGGGTTTGTCCTGATGAGGGTAACGATGAACGTTCATTTACAAAATTTGGGGTCTTAGAAATACTCTTACCTGGGGTTTGTCCTGATGGAGCAAATGTACAATTTACTCATTGGGGGGCATTATGTCTCTTGAGCAATGATATTGCATGCAATGATCTAACAATCGTTGTATCATAGTATACTGCAACGACACTTCTAAAAAACTACGTTTTTGGTATTTGTATCACCCCAAATTTGCATACACACTCTCATCATCTCAATAATCAATCCAAAAAAAAAAAAAAGTTCAAATTGAACCCTAGATATGGTCAAAATGAGTCCCCTCCAAAAACGAATCTAGACCATTCATTTTGTGAATTTCAAGATCTTAGCCTTTATAAACTTAAAATCATTTTTTTTTTTTTAACATTATTCATCTAATGATAATAAAGATATCCAAAACATTTGGAAATGAAAAAATCCTTTTAAGGTCTAGATCTAAGCATCTCACCAAAATGAACGGCCTATGTTAATTGGGTTAAAAAAATATTTTCTAGGTTATGTTTTCAATTTTTTTTTTGTAATTGTTCATTAGAATAAACTCAGCTTCATTGATATCACAAGAATGCATTCTGCTATAATAAGACCAAGTAGTTGCACCTGAGCTATCCTTAAGAAGCTCGCCAAAACCACTAACGTTGCCGAAAATACTTCCAACGAAATGAAGCTTGAACCATCCTATGGGAGGCCTAAGGCAAGAGCAGTTTAACCTACTACGAGGCCTCTTCAAGAAGATAATATGATGGAAATTAGGGAAGAGGAGGTCTTTGGGGAGGAAAAGCATCGGGAACATCGCAAAAGCCAACAAGATAGAAGATCGATTAATAGTAACAAGAAGTGAATGTAGATTTTTAGATTGTCCCTCAAAGGTGCGTAAATTTCATTCTTTCCAAAGGCTCTAAAGAGCAATCGCAACCACCAGTCGCCAAGGAGCAATACCTATGGCCGAGAATGGTGGCGTCCAGATCTATTGTAGCAATTCTAAAATACTATGTGGGTGGGGAGTTATGCCAACCCTAGATATTGCTCAGCCAGTCCCAAAGGCTTTCAGCATATAAGCATCTCAAAAACAGGTGGTCTATGGTCTCTTCGTTATTTTTGCAAAATAAACATACATTTAGAAAGCAAAAGCTCAATCTCCTCAGCCTGTCACATGTTAGTAAACGTCTATAACCCATCAACCATACGAAGAATTTATTCCTGCTAGGGGTTTTACATCTCCAAAACTTGGCTTGATGACCTTAACTTCGAATGTAACGATATCTAAAAGGAACATTATACAAAGAAGATACAGAGAAATTCCCAGAAGGCTCATAGGACCAAGTGATTCTAAAAGGCTTTCTAGGCAAGAAACAAAAGGTGTAAAGGGAGGCCAAAAGAAGCTATAATTATCCTCCACATGGAGGTTAACTCTACGCATATTCAGCACCACATTCCAAATGGGTTAATCTCTATCAAGGGATATGAAATTGGCCGCACCACATTCTAAATGGGTTAATCTCTATCAAGAGATATGAAATTGGCCACCACGGCCTGTTTTTGAACAGATCTAGAGTATATATCTGGATAGATCCCTAACCATTTATCATGCTAAATCTAATAAGTACCCCATCTCCCACTAACAGCCTAGTGTATGGAAGGAACAGATTGCAAAGATGGTTAATGCCCTGCCATATTGGTGATAGACGTGAAGGATTGGAACAACGTCTGGTGGTAAAGCCATCAAGATCATGACTATACTTTTCGAAAATTACCTTGGCCCAAAGCTGATCTTGTTGGGTAACAAGGCGCCACCAAAACTTGGTCCAAAGATTCAGATTACTAATTGAGCGTCAAAAATTTTGGTGGCTTTTGGGAAGTCATATGTGACTATTTTTTTTAAAAAAAATTTTTGTTTTTTTCATGCAATTCCATTGTTGTATTGAAGTTTTTTTGTGGTTATTAAATTGTTAAGGTCACACCCTAAAATTTGAGGTCGTAGAATGCTCTTAGCTGAGCTTTTGCTTAAGGGATCACATATACACTTCGCTGATATAATTTTTTTAGAAGCTATTTGGTTTTGATAGAAGGCTGGTTTCTTTTCTTTTTTTGAAACTGTTAACATTGGATAAAATTGAAAATTGTGATTCAACAATTTCTAACTGATTATTACCTTTTATGACATGCCTTTCGAAGATCTTTTTCATTTTTTATAATGGCTATATTTACGTATGTGTTTGTCAGGATATTTGCATGTATTAACTAATGCAATCTCAAATGGGTTTATTGCTTGATTTACATGTTTGAAAAATGGTCATTTGTACATGTCTGAGGATGTGCAGAAAGAAACTGGATTTTCCTTTCGCATGTGAGTGATTTCATATCTACTTCTACTTCAATTGGTGGTGACATAAAATATGCATAATTCCGAATATCAGACGTAGCTCATCTATGTTTTGAAACATATAAAGTTAACTTCATCCTTCCATGTTATCACTCTAGAAATCCGACATAAAGATGATGCAAACAGGACGATTTCTAAAAAATATCATTTTATGATTTTTTTTTTTAATTTTATTTACTTTATTCAACCTAGGGTTTATTTGAGTAATTTTTCTAATTAAAGTAGCCAAAAGATTTTTGCATTCATTTACTCCCTGGGGCAAAACCCATGCTAGGGACACTTTTTGGCTCTCAAATTTTGAGGATGTAATCTCTCTAACCCACAGAATAATATTAGCAAAAACAAATTTCGTATTAAGCTTTCAAGGCGTTAGAAAGAACTTATGCCTCAAGATTGAATAGAGACTGCCCCATTTTTGCAGGGCTAGATCTGAGTTTCATAAACTTCAAGTTTCAAATCTTTTCTTTTAAAAATAATTCTAGTAATTTCTATATAGTTCCCAAAATTTTAAACTACAAAATAAAATTAGCTAGGCGTTTTGATCGAGGAAGTAGATGCATAGCGTGCTCCCGCACGAGCATAGTCCGTGTGCTCATAGAAGTATATTTTCTTTTGGCATCTAGTAAACTGCTAGGTTTCTACCTTTTTTCTAAGTAACGAATCTCCACCTCGCCTTTTTCCAACCTTCCCATTCTTTCCTTTTATCTGGAAGTTGATTCTTTTATTATATGATTGTAAAAGTTCATATTAATCCTTGTTTTGTATTGTTTGATTAAGGGAGGAGATGGTGAAAGGCCTCCATCAACTCACATCCCTTCAACACTCATTCGGCCTTGTTTGGGCTCAATCAATTCATCCTCCCAGTTTTAACACTCATTAGGCCTTGTTTGGGCCCAATCAAGAGGGGATGAACATGTTAGAGATAAATTTGATAAATGGCAAGCATCTCCTCACATTTTATAAAATCTAGCAGATTCTTTGATATGAAATAGCCGAGAGACTCCCAATTGACAAGGTCTTTCATAACCCCTTCATCGTTACTTTCCTCAAAATTGAGAATGGGCTGAAGCCTTGACGATAGTACCAATGAGTTCTCTGATGAAATTTTTTACTCCAATCTCACCAAAATATAGGGGCTCAAATCTCCACTAACTTACTTTTTTTTTACTTTCCTCACAATCACCTTTTGATAGACTCAAAAGAGCTAGAAATGACCCCTCTAACACTACGGTGTTGGCAATATGGGAAGTTTCAATCTTAAAACATTATTACATGTGCTTAAACTTTTATGGTGACTCTTTGCCCCACAAGAGCATTCCCTTATATTGCTTAACTCCAGCAACGGGGAGTATTTGTGCTCAGCCATTTCAAAATTGAAAAGGCTGCATCATTGTCACTCTCGCCCATTTTCAAGGTGATTACAATAGATTTCCCACTAAACACTCAAATTTCCCTCTCTTTAGTGAGGAAGATGAAACTTGATTCATTTGTCGTACTGAGATATATGCAACTATGTCATATTTATTTAACCATAATGATAGCCCTAAGTTTAACATCGAGTTCCCCGATTTGGTCTGACGATTCAGCCCATAGTCCGAAACCAAGAAGGATTGAGAACTTCTTGAGGAGAGTAAAAATCTTCTCTTGCATCTACACTGTTTGGATCAGTTTTAAAGTGCAGGACGTAGTCCCGATACAGTGGGGGGCCGATGCAGCAATGCGGCTCGATGTAGTCTACATGCAGGTGCATCACCCCGATGCGGTCAAAAAACAGAAACAAGTTTCAAAAAATATTAAAAAATAGGTCAATGCATGAAAAAAAACATGAAGGTGATTTATGTGATAGTAGGTATTTAATTTATTCATTAATTCCAATATCATCACCTGTTAAAGACTCTAAATCTCTTGATAGAAGATATTCGAAATCAAAAATAGAAACTAAAAACTTAAAATTAACTTTCTAAAAGAAAATAGAATTTAGAAGAAATCATGTTATCAAAATTCCTAAACATACAAAAAAACATAATCAACAATTTGCAATTGCAAATTTTAAAGTTACAAAAGGAATCGGGGTGGGGCACATGTGGTTAGGGGGGCAGATGCCTCAACATAAGGTCCCGCCCTCCATTCCCAAAGTTAACAACTCCAAAAAAAAAAAAAAAAAAATTATTTAAAGTTACAAACTCTAAAGCAAAGATACATAAAACAACTAAAAATCTATGAGGAATTCAAGAGTGAAAACAAATCATAGAAAAAAAAAAATTTCGATACCTTCTCCACCCTTGAAACCCTCGATATAGTCATGAATCCATGATCAAACTTCTTCAAAACAATTCTCAAACTAATAGCAATCAACAACCCAACCAACAACTAGATCAAACCGACAATTTCTTTAAAAGAAAAATTTCACCAATTCTTTTTTTGTTATTCACCTCTTCGTTTGATCCAAAAACCGCCGGGGGGTGGGGAGGGGCTGGTTGTTAAGATTACAAAAATACCCATGCTCATGGGAATTATTTTTAGCCACGAGCCATGCAGCACATGTGAAATTTGCGATATACAGCATACGCAATGGGGTATGGCGCATATGCCGACGCATCCCACCAAAGCGCATATGTGCCACTATACAATGTGTTTCGGGCTGCATAGTGCATTATACATCCGCATATGCCGTGATACGGGGTATCCTCAACAATACAGCCTAATGACATCCATGTGGTAGAAAACCCATTCAATTTTGGCTAAGGAAATTCTGAAAAACCTGTAAGCCTAAATCTTAGGAACCATACTGGCTAGTCCACCATAGCTTGTAATCGACAGCCAATTCAACCTAATCCAAACCAGCAGACAAAGATATATAAACCTAGAAAAACATGAATTAGACAAGCAAAATATAGGTCAAAACCAAATCAGTCTGTCACCCAAGGGCATAAAAGACTTTCCAGCTACAACATGTAAAGAAACAGGGCTCGCCTGGCCTAGCAACACGAGGAGTGTCATCAAGCACAAGGGGTCCGACAACACGAATCGTAAAGTCAAACCTCAAACTAGATATTCATATAACAACATGAACTGCATCATCAGTCTCAGAGAATCTAATAACGCAAATCTGCATCATCAGTCACAGAGAATCTGATAATGCATATCGGTGCTTTTGTGGCCTAGATCATTCCAAAATTTTTTTTCCTTTTGTTGATCATATTTTTGAAGTTTTGGAGCATTCTGAAACAATTTTAAGTTGGTTTTAACCGGATTTCAAACTGTTAAACCTAATCTTGACTGACTTAGAATTTCAAAGACAAACTTAAGAGTCCTGATCCCCAAGAGACAACTACCTCAATTGAAAGCCTATATAAACCCCCCTAACCTCTTATAAATATATATATATATATATATATATATATATATATATATTATGAATAAAGTTCTTGAGTAGCATCCAAAAGCAACAAGCATGCCCTTTCTATAGTTTGTGTGTGCCAAGAGTACTTGTCCCACTCCAATCTCGTGTGAGCTTGTAGAACTTAGTCCAGGTTCAACTCTAGCATGGTGCCACACTATTTGGATACCACCCTTATGTAACAAAGCAACATCCCGAGTTTAAGAAACACTAAGCGACTATCAATCCTAAATTAAACCCGAATACCCTCCAAGAACCATCTCATAGCATGTAGAAAACCTTCTTCTATATGATTAGTATTTGTTTAAGCTACTAATGTTTATTCATAATCATAATGAAGAAGTTTAACTACACCACAGGTGGTCACAGTTATCCCTAATCGACCAGTGTGCCAGTTAATTAATAATTATTCTTATTTCACATTGCAAATTATCCAGCATAAATGACAGCAGTTACTGCACGTCCATCTTTTTATAACATACACATCAATTAAGCTTTAACACTAGAAGACAGATGGGTGGGGTGTTATCCAAGCAATCTCTAGTTTCATTTAGTTATGAGAGAACCCCAATACTTGTGTCATAAACCTCGGCAATGTTTCATCATGCTTCCTACAAATGAAGATGTTATCAACACCCATGACATAAAAAATTTTAAATAAATTCTCAGAAGAATTTGCAAGGTCCTAGAATTTTATGTTTACTGAATGCATGAAGCATAATTAATTTCGCTGTACAATGTTTTACATGAGGAAGGTCACTCTCCTTGGTACATACTTGATTTAAAAAAAACTTTAAATAAAGGCTAGTGGCCATTGTTTATCTCCTGCGAAGCATCACTACATCATGTACCTGACTCAGACTTGACAAGATGAATATCGAGAAAACTAGGAATGGGGCGCAGGAAAGAAGAAATTAAAAAAAATCTAAAATGATAAACTACAAGTTTTATTCAAGGCTTTATTATCTTTGAGAAGGGAATGAAATTTCAGATCACAAGATTATCGAAAAAATCATCTGAAATTAACATCCTAGCCTTATGACTCAGCAAGAAATCCAAGGACCGCTCATTTTGTACATAAGCACTTAAATTCAAAACTTATAAACAAATCAGTAAACATCCCAGCAAAAGTGCACCATTACCGAAAGATAGGAGTTCATCTTAATCTAAAACACAAGCTTACAAACTAATGAGTAAAAATTGGCGACGTCCAGATGCATCCATATTCAAATGGCAAGTAGGGGGACTGAATAAACATCACAGTGGGACTAATCATTACAAAATCCCAAGCAACAAGAAGATATCCTTCATATCGTTTTAAATATCTAAAATCTTACCCAAACTATATTCCATACAAACTGGAACTCCACCAAATATAATGTCACTCAAAGGTTGATTGTTTAGATTAAAAAAATACCCATGCTCTTGGGCATTATTTTTAGCCACGAACCATGCAGCACATATGAAATTTGCGATGTGCAGCATACGCAATGGGGTATGGCGCATATGCCGACGCATCCCACCAAAGCGCATATGTGCCCCTATGCAATGCGTTTCGGGCTGCATAGTGCATTATACATCCGCATATGCCGTGATACGGGGTATCCTCAACAATACAGCCTAATGACATCCATGTGGTAGAAAACCCATTTATATTTTGGCTAAGGAAATTCCGAGAAACCTGTAAGCCTAAACCTTAGGAACCATACTGGCTAGTCCACCATAGCTTGTAATCGACAGCCAATCCAACCTAATCCAAACCAGCAGACAAAGATATATAAACCTAGAAAAACCTGAATTAGATGAGCAAAATATAGGTCAAAATCAAATCAGTCTGTCACCCAAGGGCTTAGAAGATTTTCCAGCTACAACACGCCTGGCCTAGCAATACGAGGCGGGTTATCAAGCTCAAGGGGTCCGACAACACGAATCGTATTGTCAAACCTCAAACTAGATATTCATATAACAACATGAACTGCATCATCAGTCTCAGAGAATCAAATAACGCAAATCTGCATCATCAGTCTCAGAAAATCGGATAATGCATATTGGTCCTTTTGTAGCCTAAATCATTTCAAATTTTTTTTGCCTTTTGTTGATCATATTTTTCAGTTTTTGGAGCATTCTGAAACAATTTTAAGTTGGTTTTAACCAGATTTCAAACTATCAAAGCTAATCTTGACTGACTTAGAATTTCAAAGACAAACTTAAGAGTCCTGATCCCCAAAAGACAACTACCTCAATTGAAAGCTTATAAATACCCCCCTAGCCTCTTAAATATATATATATATAGATACATATTATGAATAAAGTTCTTGAGTAGCATCCAAAAGCGACAAGGATGCCCTTTCTATAGTTTGTGTGTGCCAAGAGTACTTGTCCCACTCCAATCTCTTGTGTGTGCTTGTAGAACTTAGTCCAGGTTCAACTCTAGCATGGTGCCACACTATTTGGATACCACCCTTATGTAACAAAGCAACATCCCAAGTTTAACAAGCACTATGCCACTATCAACCCTAAATTAAACCCGAAAACCAACAAAGAACCATCTCATAGAATGTAGGAAAACTTCTTCTATATGATTAGTAATTTTTTAAGCTACTAATGTTTATTCAATATCATAATGAACAAGTATAACTACACCACAGGTGGTCACAGTTATCCCTAATCGACCAGTGTACCAGTTAATTAATAATTATTCTTATTCTACATAACAAATTATCCAGCATAAATGACAGCAGTTACTGCATGTCAATCTTTATATAACATACACATTAATTAAGCTTTAACACGACAAGTCAGATGGGTGGGGTGTTTCTGGTCATCCAAGCAATCTCTAGTTTCATTTAGTTATGAGAGAACACCAACACTTGTGTGTCATAAACCTCGGCAACGTTTCATCATGCTTCGTACAAATGAAGATGTTATCAACACCCATGACATAAAAGATCTTAAATAAATTCTCAGAAGAATTTCCAAGGTCCTTGAATTTTATGTTTACTGAATGCTTGAAGCATAATTAATTTCGCTGTACAATGTTTTACATGAGGAAGGTCACTCTCCTTGGTACATACTTGATTTAAAAAACACTTAAAATAAAGGCTAGTGGCCATTGTTTATCTCCTGGGAGGCATCACTACATCATGTACCTGACTCAGACTTGACAAGATGAATATCGAGCAAACTAGGGATGGGGCGCAGTAAAGAAAGAGTTCAAAAAAATCTAAAATGAAAGACTACAAGTTTTATTCAAGCCTTTATTATCTTTGAGAAGGGTATGAAATTTCAGATCAAAGATGATCATAAGATTATCAAAAAACTCATCTGAAATTAACATCCTTGCAATCTACCTTATGACTCAGCAAGAAATCCAAGGACAGCTCATTTTGTACATAAGCAATTAATTTTAAAACTTAAAAACAAATCAGTAAATAACCCAGCTAAAGTGCACCATTACCGACAGATAGGAGTTCATCTAAATCTAAAACACATGCTCTCAAACTAATGAGTAAAAATTGGCGAGGTCCAGATGCATCCATAATCAAATGGCAAGTAGGGGGACTGAATAAACATCACAGTGGGACAAATCATTTCAAAATCCCAAGCATCACAAAGATATCCTTCATATCGTTTTAAATATCTAAAATCTTACCCAAACTATATTCCATACAAACTGGAACTCCACCAAATATAATGTCACTCAAAGGTTGATTGTTTAGATTACAAAAATACCCATGCTCTAGGGCATTATTTTTAGCCACGAGCCATGCAGCACATATGCAATTTGTGATGTGCAGCATACGCAATGGGGGATGGCGCATATGCCGACGCATCCCACCAAAGCGCATATGTGCCCTATGCAATGCGTTTCGGGCTGCATAGTGCATTATACATCCGCATATGCCGTGATACGGGGTATCCTCAACAATACAGCCCAATGACATCCATGTGATAGAAAACCCAATTCAATTTTTGCTAAGGAAATTCCGAGAAACCTGTAAGCCTAAATCTTAGGAACCATACTGGCTAGTCCACCATAGCTTG
The DNA here is from genome assembly GCF_054954075.1 of Amborella trichopoda. Lineage (NCBI taxonomy): Eukaryota > Viridiplantae > Streptophyta > Magnoliopsida > Amborellales > Amborellaceae > Amborella > Amborella trichopoda. Next base: position 16,775,388 of record NC_142342.1, on the reverse strand, counting down.
TAATCGACAGCCAATCCAATTTAATCCAAACCAGCAGACAAAGATATACAAACCTAAAAAAACCTGAATTAGACGAGCAAAATATAGGTCAAAATCAAATCAGTCTGTCACCCAAGGGCTTAGAAGATTGTCCAGCTACAACACGTAAAGAAAAAGGGCTCGCCTGGCCTAGAAACACGAGGCGTGTCGTCAAGCTTAAGAAGTCCGACAACACGATTCGTATTGTCAAACCTCAAACTAGATATTCATATAACAACAGGAACTGCATCATCAGTCTCAGAGAATCTAATAACGAAAATCTGCATCATCAGTCTCAGAGAATCTGATAATGCATATCGGTGCTTGTGGCCTAGATCATTCCTAATTTTTTTTGCCTTTTGTTGATCATATTTTTGAGTTTTTGGAGCATTCTGAAACAATTTTAAGTTGGTTTTAACCGGATTTCAAACTATCCAACCTAATCTTGACAGACTTAGAATTTCAAAAAAAAACTTAAGAGTCCAGATCCCCAAGAGACAACTTCCTCAATTGAAAGCCTATATAAACCCCCCTAGCCTCTTATATATATATATATATATATATATATATATATTATGAATAAAGTTCTTGAGTAGCATCCAAAAGCGACAAGGATGCCCTTTCTATAGTTTGTGTGTGCTAAGAGTACTTGTCCGACTCCAATCGCTTGTGTGTGCTTGTAGAACTTACTCCAGGTTCAACTCTAGCATGGTGCCACACTATTTGGATACCACCCTTATGTAACAAAGCAACATCCCAAGTTTAAGAAGCACTATGCCACTATCAATCCTAAATTAAACCCGAATACCTTCCGAGAACCATCTCATAGCATGTAGGAAACCTTCTTCTATATGATTAGTATTTGTTTAAGCTACTAATGTTTATTCATAATCAGAATGAACAAGTTTAACTACACCACAGGTGGTCACAGTTATCCCTAATCGACCAGTGTACCATTTAATTAATAACTATTCTTATACTACATTGCAAATTATCCAGCATAAATGACAGCAGTGACTGCATGTCAATCTTTTTATAACACACAATAATTAAGCTTTAACACTAGAAGTCAGATGGGTGGGGTGTTTCTGGTGATCCAAGCAATCTGTAGTTTCATTCAGTTATGCGAGAACACCAATACTTGTGTGTCATAAACCTCGGCAATGTTTCTTCATGCTTGCTACAAATGAAGATGTTATCAAAACCCATGACATAAAAGATCTTCAATAATTTCTCAGAAGAATTTGCAAGGTCCTTGAATTTTATGTTTACGGAATGCTTGAAGCATAATTATCTTCGCTGTACAATGTTTTACATGAGAAAGGTCAATGTCCTTGGTACATACTTGATTTAAAAAACACTAAAAATAAAGGCAAGTCGCCAATGTTTATCTCCTGGGAGGCATCACTACATCATGTACCTGACTTAGACTTGACATGATGAATATCGAGAAAATTAGGATTGGGGGGCAGTAAAGAAGGAATTCAAACAAATCTAAAATGATAAACTACAAGTTTTATTCAAGGCTTTATTACCTTTGAGAAGGGTATGATCATAAGATTAACGAAAAAATCATCTGAATTAACATCCTTGCAATCTACCTTATGACTCAGCCAGAAATCCAATGACAGCTCATTTTGTACATAAGCATTTAAATTCAAAACTTATAAACAAATCAGTAAATAACCCAACTAAAGTGCACCATTACCAACAGAAAGGAGTTCATCTTAAACTAAAACACAAGCTCTCAAACTAATGAGTAAAATTGGCGAGGTCCAGATGCATCCATGTTCAAATGGCAAGTAGGGGGACTGAATAAAGATCACAGTGGGACTAATCATTACCAAATCCCAAGCATCACAAAGATATCCTTCATATCGTTTTAAATATCTAAAATCTTACCCAAACTATATTCCATACAAACTGGAACTCCACCAAATATAATGTCACTCAAAGGTTGATTGTTTAGATTACAAAAATACCCATGCTCTTGGGCATTCATTTTAGCCACGAGCCATGCAGCACATATGCAACTTGCGATGTGCAGCATACGCAATGGGGTATGGCGCATACGCCGACGCATCCCACCAAAGCACATATGTGCCCCTATGCTATGCGTTTCGGGCTGCATAGTGCATTACACATCCGCATATGCCGTGATACGGGGTATCCTCAACAACACAGCCTAATGACATCCATGTGGTAGAAAACCCATTTCAATTTTGGCTAAAGAAATTCTGAGAAACCTGTAAGCCTAAATCTTAGGAACGATACTGGCTAGTCCACCATAACTTGTAATCGACAGCAAATCCAACCTAATCCAAACCAGCAGACAAAAATATATAAACCTAGAGAAACCTGAATTAGACGGGCAAAATATAGGTCAAAATCAAATCAGTCTGTAACCCAAGGGCATAGAAGACTGTCCAGCTACGACATGTAAAGAAACAGGGCTCGCCTGGCCTAGCAAGACGAGGCGTGTCGTCAAGCTCAAGGGGTCCGACAAAACGATTCGTATTGTCAAACATCAAACTAGATATTCATATAACAACATGAACTGCATCATCAGTTTCGGAGAATCTAATAACGCAAATCTGCATCATCAGTCTAAGAGAATCTGATAGTGCATTTCGGTGCTTTTGTGGCCGAGATCATTCCAAATTTTTTTTGCCTTTTGTTGATCATATTTTTGAGTTTTTGGACCATTCTGAAAAAATTTTAAGTTGGTTTTAACCAGATTTCAAACTATCAAACCTAATCTTGACTGACTAAGAATTTCAAAGACAAACTTCAGAGTCCTGATCCCCAAGAGACAACTTCCTCAATTAAAAGCCTATATAAACCGCCCTAGCCTCTTATATATATATTATGAATAAAGTTCTTGAGTAGCATCCAAAAGCGACAAGGATGCCCTTTCTATAGTTTGTATGTGCCAAGAGTACTAGTCCCACTCCAATCTCTTGTGTGTGCTTGTAGAACTTAGTCCAGGTTCAACTCTAGCATGGTGCCACACTATTTGGATACCACCCTTATGTAACAAAGCAACATCCCAAGTTTAAGAAGCACTATGCCACAATCAATCCTAAATTAAACCCGAATACCCTCCAAGAACCATCTCATAGAATGTAGGAAACCTTCTTCTATATGATTAGTATTTGTTTAACCTACTAATGTTTATTCATAATCATAATGAACAAGTTTAACAAAACCACAGGTGGTCACAGTTATCCCTAATCGACCAGTGAACCAGTTAATTAATAATTATTCTTATTCTACATTGCAAATTATCCAGCATAAATGACAGCAGTTACTGCATGTCAATCTTTTGATAACATACAAAGCTTTAACACTAGAAGTCAGATGGGTGGGGTGTTTCTGGTCATCCAAGCAAACTCTAGTTTAAATTAGTTATGAGAGAACACCAATACTTGTGTGTCATAAACCTCCGCAATGTTTCATAATGCTTCCTACAAATGAAGATGTTATCAACACCCATGACATAAAAGATCTTAAATAAATTCACAGAAGAATTTGCAAGGTCCTTGAATTTTATGTTTACTGAATGCTTGAAGCATAATTAATTTTGCCGTAAAATGTTTTACATGAGGAAGGTCACTGTCCTTCGTACATACTAGATTTAAAAAACACTTAACATAAAGGCTAGTGGCCTATGTTTATCTCCTGGGAGGCATCACTACATCATGTACCTGACTTAGATTTGAAATGATGAATATCGAGAAAATTAGGAATGGGGTGCAGTAAAGGACTTCAAAGAAATCTAAAATGAGAAACTACAAGTTTTATTCAAGGCTTTATTATCTTTGAAAAGGGTATGAAATTTGAGATCAAAGATGATCATAAAATTATCGAAAAAATCATCGGAAATTAACATCCTTGCAATCTACCTTATGACTCAGCAAGAAATCCAAGGACAGTTCATTTTGTACATACGCATTTAAATTCAAAACTTATAAACAAATCAGTAAATAACCCAGCTAAAGTGCACCATTACCAACAGATAGGAGTTCATCTTAATCTAAAACACAAGCTCTCAAACTAATGAGTAAAAATTGGCGTGGTCCAGATGCATCCATATTCAAATGGCAAGTAGGGGGACTGAATAAACATCACAGTGGGACTAACCATTAGAAAATCCCAAGCATCAATAAAACATCCTTCATATCGTTTTAAATATCTAAAATCTTACCCAAACTATATTCCATACAAACTGGAACTCCACCAAATATAATGTCACTCAAAGGTTGATTGTTTAGATTAAAAAAATACCCATTCTCTTGGGCATTATTTTTAGCCACGAGCCATGCTGCATATGCAATTTGCAATGTGCAGCATACGCAATGGGGTATGGCGCATATGCCGACGCATCCCACCAAAGCGCATATGTGCCCCTATGCAATGCGTTTCAGGCTGCATTGTGCATTATACATCCGCATATGCCGTGATACGGGGTATCCTCAACAATACAGCCTAATGACATCCATGTGGTAGAAAACCCATTTCAATTTTGGCTAAGGAAATTCCGAGAAATCTGAAAGCCTAAATTGTAGGAACCATACTGGCTAGTCCACCATAGCTTGTAATCGACAGCCAATCCAACCTAATCCAAACCAGCAGAAAAAGACATATAAACCTATAAAAAACAGAATTAGACAAGCAAAAGACAGGTCAAAATCAAATCAGTCTGTCACCCAAGGGCTTAGAAGACTTTCCAGCTACAACATGTAAAGAAACAGGGCTCGCCTGGCCTAGCAACACGAGGCGTATCGTCAAGCTCAAGGGGTCCGACGACGCGATTCGTATTGTCAAACCTCAAACTAGATATTCATATAACAACATGAACTGCATCATCAGTCTCAGAGAATCTAATAACGCAAATCTGCATCATCAGTCTCAGAGAATCTGATAATTCATCTCGGTGCTTTTGTGGCCTAGATCATTCCAAATTATTTTTGCGTTTTGTTGAACATATTTTTGAGTTTTTGGAGCATTCTGAAACAATTTTAAGTTGGTTTTAACGGGATTTCAAACTATCAAACCTAATCTTGACTGACTTAGAATTTCAAAGACAAACTTATGAGTCCTGATCCCGAAGAGACAACTACCTCAATTGAAAGACTATATAAACCCCCCTAGCCTCTTATCTATATATATATATATATATATATATATATATTATGAATAAAGTTCTTGAGTAGCATCCAAAAGCGACAAGGATGCCCTTTCTATAGTATGTGTGTGCCAAGAGTACTTGTCCCACTCCAATCTCTTGTGTGTGCTTGTAGAACTTAGTCCAGGTTCAACTCTAGCATGGTGCCACACTATTTGGATACCACCCTTACGTAACAAAGCAACATCCCTAGTTTACGAAACACTATGCCACTATCAATCATAAATTAAGCCCGAATACCCGCCAAGAACCATCTCATAGCATGTAGGAAAACATCTTCTATATGATTAGTATTTGTTTAAGCAACAAACGTTTATTCATAATCATAATGAACAAGTTTAACTACACCACAGGTGGTCACAGTTATCCCTAATCGACCAGTGTACCAGTTAATTAATAAATATTCTTATTCTACATTGCAAATTATCCAGCATAAATGACAGCAGTTACTGCATGTCAATCTTTTTATAACATACACATTATTTAAGCTTTAACACTAGAAGTCAGATGGGTGGAGTGTTTCTGGTCATCCAAGCAATCTCTAGTTTCATTTAGTTATGAGAGAACACCAATACTTGTGTGTCATAAACCTCGGCAATGTTTCATCATGCTTCCTACAAATGAAGATGTTATCAACACCCATGACATAAAAGATCTTAAATAAATTTTCAGAAGAATTTGAAAGGTCCTTGAATCTTATGTTTACTGAATGCTCGAAGCATAATTAATTTCGCAGTACAATGTTTAACATGAGGAAGGTCACTATCCTTGGTACATACTTGATTTAAAAAACACTTAAAATAAAGGCTAGAGGCCATTGTTTATCACCTAGGAGGCATCACTACATCATGTACCTGGCTTAGACTTAACATGATGAATATCGAGAAAATGAGGAATGGGGCGCAGTAAAGAAGGAATTCACAGAAATCTAAAATGATAAACTACAAGTTTTATTAAAGGCTTTATTATCTTTGAGAAGGGTATGAAATTTCAGATCAAAGATGATCATAAGATTATCGAAAAAATCATCTGAAATTAACATCCTTGCAATCTACCTTATGACTCAGCAAGAAATCCAAGGACAGCACATTTTGTACATAAGCATTTAAATTAAAGACTTATAAACAAATCAGTAAATAACCCAGCTAAAGTGCACCATTACCGACCGATAGGAGTTCATCTTAATCTAAAACACAAGCTCTCAAACTAATGAGTATTGGCAACGTGCAGATGCATCCATATTCAAATGGCAAGTAGGGGGACTGAATAAACATAACAGTGGGACTAATCATTACAAAATCCCAAGCATCACAAAGATATCCTTCATATCGTTTTAAATATCTAAAATCTTACCCAAACTATATTCCATACAAACTGGAACTCCACCAAATATAATGTCACTCAAAGGTTGATTGTTTAGATCACAAAAATACCCATGCTCTTGGGCATTATTTTTAGCCACGAGCCATGCAGCACATATGCAATTTGCGATGTGCAGCATACACAATAGGGTATGGCGCATATGCCGACGCATCCCACCAAAGCGCATATGAGCCCCTATGCAATGCGTTTCAGGCTCCATAGTGCATTATACATCCGAATATACCGTGATACGGGGTATCCTCAACAATACAGCCTAATGACATCCATGTGGTAGAAAACCCATTTCAATTTTGGCTAAGGAAATTCCGAGAAACCTGTAAGCCTAAATCTTACGAACCATACTGGCTAGTCCACCATAGCTTGTAATCGACAGCCAATCCAACCTAATTCAAACCAGCAGACAGAGATAAATAAACCTAGAAAAACCTGAATTAGACAGGCAAAATATAGGTAAAAATCAAATGAGTCTGTCACCCAAGGGCTTACAAGACTTTCCAGCTACAACATGTAAAGAAACAGGGCTCGCCTGGCCTAGCAACACGAGGCGTGACGTCAAGCTCAAGGGGTCCGACAACACGATTCGTATTGTTGAACCTCAAACTAGATATTCATATAACAACATGAATTGCATCAACAGTCTCAAAGAATCTAATAACGCAAATCTGCATCATCAGTCTCAAAGAATCTGATAATGCATATCGGTGCTTTTGTGGCCTAAATCTTTCAAAAAAAAATTTGCCATTTGTTGATCATATTTTAAAGTTTTTGGAGCATTCTGAAACAATTTTAAGTTGGTTCTAATTGGATTTCAAACTATCAAACCTAATCTTGACTGACTTAGAATTTCAAAGACAAACTTAAGAGTCCTGATCCCCAAGAGACAGCTACCTCAATTGAAAACCTATACAAACCCCCCTATTGAAAACATATATATATATATATATATATATATATATATATATATATATATATATATATATATATATATATATATATATATATATATATATATATAAGAATAAAGTTCTTGAGTAGCATCGACAAGGATGCCCTTTCTATAGTTTGTGTGTGCCAAGAGTACTTGTCCCACTCCAATCTCTTGTGTGTGCTTGTAGAACTTAGTCCAGGTTCAACTCTAGCATGGTTCCACACTATTTGGATACCACCCTTATGTAACAAAGCAACATCCCAAGTTTAAGAAGCACTATGCCACTATCAATCCTAAATTAAACCCGAATACCCTCCAAGAACCATCTCATAGCATGTAGGAAACCTTCTTCTACATGATTAGTATTTGTTTAAGCTACTAATGTTTACTCATAATCATAATGAACAAGTTTAACTACACCACAAGTGGTCACAGTTATCCCTAATCGACCAGTGTACCAGTTAATTAATAATTGTTCTTATTCTACATTGCAAATTATCCAGCATAAATGACAGCAGTTACTGCCTGTCAATCTTTTTATAACATAAACATTAATTAAGCTTTAACACTAGAAGTCAGATGGGTGGGGTGTTTCTGGTCATCCAAGCAATCTCTAGTTAAATTTAGTAATGAGAGAACACCAATACTTGTGTGTCATAAACCTCGGCAATGTTTCATCATGCTTCCTACAAATGAAGATGTTATCAACACCCGTGACATAAAAGATCTGAAATAAATTCTCAGAAGAATTTGAAAGGTCCTTGAATTTTATGTTTACTGAATGCTTGAAGCATAATTAATTTCGCTGTAACATGTTTTACATGAGGAAGGTCACTGTCCTTGGTACATACCTGATTTAAAAAACACTTAAAATGAAGGCTAGTGGCCATTGTTTATCTCCTGGGAGGCATCACTACATCATGTACCTGACTTAGATTTGACATGATGAATATCGAGAAAATTAGGATTGGGGCGCAGTAAAGAAGGAATTCAAAGAAATCTAAAATGATAAACTATAGGTTTTATTCAAGGCTTTATTATCTTTGAGAAGGGTACGAAAATTCAGATCAAAGATGATCATAAGATTATCGAAAAAATCATCTGAAATTAACATCCTTGCAATCTACCTAATGACTCAGCAAGAAATCCAAGGACAGCTCATTTTGTACATAAGCATTTAAATTCAATACTTATGAACAAATCAGTAAATAACCCAGCAAAACTGCACCATTACCAACAGATAGGAGTTCATCTTAATCTAAAACACAAGCTCTCAAACTAATGAGTAAAAATTGGCGAGGTCCAGATGCATCTATATTCAAATGGCAAGTAGGGGGACTGAGTAAACCTCACAGTGGGACTAGTCATTACAAAATCCCAAGCATCACAAAGATATCCTACATATCGTTTTAAATATCAAATATCTTACCCAAACTGGAACTCCACCAAATATAATGTCACTCAAAGGTTGATCAAGATAGTCACCCTTGCCTATGGTAAGATGCACCGTCAAGAACCAAAAGCATCAGCTAAAGAAACTCTAAAGAACAGCAGAAATTCCAGCTCCCGAGATAGATAAAAGTGATGGCACAATGGTCTAAAAAGAAGAGCAAGCATTTCTCACACATGGCCTGTTGACATACCATTCAAAGATAGAAACAACAGTGCTTAATGAAAGCAAAATTTCTTCATCTTTCACTGACACTAATCTCAATAAAGCGAAAGAATAGAAAGGAATGTAGTTTTTGGTAGTGAAACACAGATTTGAGTTGAACAACAAATTTTCATGTTTTCAAGAAGGGAATGAAAGAGACTGCTGATGAGGATCCTATAAGAAAACATCTAAAGGAGTAATATTCAAATTAACGAGGAATTCAAATTCATAAGATTTTCTTCTGAGTAGATATTGCATGATTACCATTCTAGTTTCTTTCTACTACACGGTAATCACACGGATAAGCCCACTAATAGTACATAAATATAACAGTCCTAAAGAAATTCAACTATTCATATCCACTATCGCTTCTATTCAACGCCCCCTAAGAGCAACTTTGATATACACAACTACACAATGATACTTTTCCACACACCAATAACAAAACTCTCGATTCACAAGTCATCGATTTCTAGGCAAAAGCGAAGCACAAGGCCATATCTCTGTCCAATCATAGAGCCAAATTCTGATACACTCTGACACACCAAAAGATATCAATAGCAAGAAGAAGATCGAGACTTTCGACAAATTATGTGTACCAATTACTAATATTATCTAAGACATCGCCATGTTCAAAGGTATAAATACACGTAGGAAGTCATACATGTTATGTCCATGAAGCCGAGAGAATACTAGGGTTTCCACGTCTCTATCTCTCTCTAGTTGATGTCTGAATCGTCGAAATCATCCCCAAATGCGTTGTAGAGCTCAATATTAGAGGGCTTGGTGGTGTCGAGGATGACATCGCCAATGATCCAACCTGGGAAAAGCTATTGAAACTCAGGAAAGGAAAATAACAATCCAATGCCACTGTTGTGAAATCCCTGAATCCAGAGAAACCTGGACTGAGTTCTCTTATGAGCATATTCTTGTATGGCAACATCAAATAAAGGATAGAGGATGTAAAGGTAAGCAAAGTGCAATTATTCATGGTGGACCAACCATGAAAGCAGCAGCTGTCTTCCCTATAATTATTTGTAAATTTGGCAATAGTGAAACACAAACGCTTCCTATTTATTTACCACAGAAAATCTTTACTGTTTAGTTACCACAGTTTCCATCAAATGATGAGTCCTCCCTTACCCAGAAGTTCTTGCAGTTCTTCAACTTGGATGCTTCCAGTTCTTCAATATTCTAAGTTCATTTTGTGGATATCAAGAAAAGAGCACCATATCCATTCCACTAAGAAGAAATCGTCAAATCCAATTTTTGATCTTCCTATCTTAAAGATGAGTCTGTTTCGTAGTTGTCGAGATTAAGGGTGAGATTGGGAGTGATGTGGGAACTGAGAATGGTGGATCATGAAAAGGCTAGAAGATCTCTATGGTAGGGAGTGCTCGCCATAAATGCATATATTAAGGATCCTAATCACGACCTCTTGGGTATCTCAATCCCAAACCTTTGGGGATCTCGCTCCCAAGTACATATAGTCTGATACTCTTTAAAATAGGGGTTTCTTTATTTATGGCTGGCTAGCAATGCAACTACATTAAAAATATAGTTGCATTGCTATTTGGCAATGGATAAAGAGAATCATTAGTTTAGTTGTTATCATAATCTTTTAGTTGGGGATTGAGATCCCTTATAGTGGATATTGGGATCCCAAAATTTAAAAATAGAAATCCCTTGAAGATCCCTTTCATGTAGCACAGGAGTGAGATTCTGGAGCGGGATTGCCACTTTAGTTTTGAGATCTCAGTAACCATGGTCTATTTTATAGGAATGATAATTTGGAGAACACAAATCTTTACTTTGGAAACTTGAATAATATGACGTCCATCATATTCTTTGATAGCCCCACAAGATGCCACTAATCAATACCTCAAAGGATATCTCCTTCCCTTTAAAAGAAGTGAGATTCATGCCATAGTTTCCAAACTATGATGGCAAATATGATTTTCCAGAGGTTGGCAACTTGGGCACAGACTTCAACATATTTCTTTGGATTTGATATGTAGTTAGTATGGCAAAAGATTGAGATTTTCTTTTTCATTATTTTTTTATCTGGTACGTTTTATGGGCAAGGCGTATCTTGACTTGAAGATCAAAAGAATGAAATTTTATTTTTCATTATTTTTTTATCTGGTACGCTTAATGAGCAAGGCGTATCTTGATTTGAAGACCCTGAGGCCTAAGCAGTAGATGGAAGAAAATGAAAACGGAAGAATCCAGCAGGTTTTCGTCGCAATTAGTAGACACCCCCAGTGTGTAAGTGGAAGGTCAAGGGTTTGACCCTTTAAGTTTGCCCCTGAAAAGAACAAACCACGTTGACCTGCATTTAATACAATAAAAGACTTCTACCCAGCAGTTTGGTTTTTAGGGTAGAATGTGTAATCATGCCCCAAGAACTGTAATACTTTAAAAATGTGAGATCCCTACCATCTCCAGTGGATTTCCATTGAGGTTTCGTCTTAAGTTATGATCCTTGACATCAAAAATTTGAATTATAGGATTTGGAATCTTTATTTCAGCTGATGGCATGCCAGGAGAAATTGATGATTCTTTCATGAGCTAAGGCCCCAAATTATTTGATTCAATTATTCATGTTAAATGGCAATTCATACTGTTTATACACTTGATTTGTTTGTGATCACATCAAATATCGTTAAGGAACCATGGGACTCTGTAGACTCTCCAAACAGAAATTTCACATGAGAAGAGCCTTGTAATTCTGCAAATCAGAGAGATAAGTTTCTAGCTGTTATATGTCAGCATCTTCCTCTTTGAAGATAATCATGAACCTTTAAGAATTTGCTCTAGCCTCCCATAGTGGCATCATAGTGCCCATTGCATTGTGGAAGTCACTTTCTGCCCTTTTATGGCAGCTGAATTTGACTTCATTAACAAATATTTGCTTTTAAAAAAATTTCTTAGAATAACTAAATCTTGTCCCTTAGAATCCATGTACTTATGAAATTTACTGGTCAAGCACCAGTTTGGCTGTGTAGTAGAAATTGGAGCCATTTTCGGTTGCAAACATTGATATGGAACACGTCTATATGTTTGTGAATGTGATGTAAACTTTGAAGCCATTCTCCATGTTGACCATTCCCTCTATCCTCGTCTAACCATATCATATACAAAGATGTACGGACTCAACGGTCCATAATTAAGACAAAAATGTAGGGTCTCAACGCTGACCTATAATGTAAATTTATTGTCAATGAAAACTCACTCGTCTCTCCACTAATTGTTCTCACACCAGCTAACGGACCCTCGTGCATCTCTCACCAAGTATTTGTTAGATGCAACCTAACAAACAGTTTAAAAAATCCCTCAATGCAAAAATCCTGAAAAGTATCAGATCTTAATGAACAAAAACCATCTACTCTCTCTCTCTCTCTCTCTCTCTCTCTCTCTCCCCCTCTACCATCTCTCTCTCTCTACCATCTTCTCTCTCTCTCTCTCTCTCTCTCTCCCTCTACCATCTCTCTCTCTCTACCATCTTCTCTCTCTCTCTTGTTTGATACTAATCGTCATCTAGTGATTCAAAATTGGATTCCAAATTTTTCATATCAAGAAAATCCTCCTGAACAGGTTGTTTATCACGACGAACAGGTTGTTTATCACGAGGAGTAATGTACATTCTACTCTAATGGAGGCAAAATTATGAAGTATCCACTTTTCAACGTCATCTCTTATAATCAGAACAAATCAAGATATAATATGCCTAGAAAGCGCCTATCCAAAGGAAAGTATTCAAAAATTCATACTGTATGGTTATGGTAGAACCATGTTTTAAGGATCACAATCATCCCATCAGCAAGGTTAACAACGACAAGTTGGTCCCACCAATTGTGCCATTAATTCAAGCAAGTCTCACTATTCATCACCATCCACCTCGTTGACTGGATAGCAATGCCTGACAATATATTATGATATATACTATTTCAAATAATAACTGAGGCCGTCAACAGTGAACACTAACACCTGTGACACTCCTTTGTCAGGTTGGAATTATTTGAGAGTAGTGATTAAGGACCCCGAATCCCACAAGAACAACTCTAAAACCCAATAATAGATATCATCACAAGTTTCGCAGATATATATCAGTGGACAGAAGAATACTGGTCACTCTATATTCTAGGAGATAATTTTTAAAGCATTCAATGATCTAAAACGATCAGAAGCTACCCTGAATTCTAATCGATTTAGAAACATAATAGCTTTCCAACATAATATAGTTGGCATGAGACAGCATTCAAAATGCTAAAAAGAGCATGGCAGCTGCCAAACCAATTTGTTTCTTTTTTCCTGAAGGCCTTCCAAACCAAATGTTGACCAACAAATGTGTAAAATGATCCACCATGTTCAACCAGTACAATACACTGGTGGAGTATATGGTTAGATGAAACACATATTACGTCTGTTATGTATCTATGATATCGTTAGACGAGGACAGAGGGAATGGTCCACATGGAGAATGGCTTCAAAGTTTACATCACATTGACAAACATATAGACGTGTTCCATATCAATGTTTACAACCGAAAATGGCTCCAATTTCTACCACAGCCAAACTGGGGCATGGCCAGTAAATTTCATAAGTACATGGATTCTAAGGGACAAGATTTAGTTATTCTAAGAAATTTTTTTAAAAGTAAATATTTGTTAATGAAGTCAAATTCAGATGCCCTAGAAGGGCAAAAAGTGACTTCCACAATGCAATGGGCACTATGATGCCACTATAGGAGGCTAGAGCAAATCCTTAAAGGTTCATGATCATCTTCAAAGAGGAAGATGCTGATATATAACAGCTAGAAACTTATCTCTCTGATTTGCAGAATTACAAGGCTCTTCTCATGTGAAATTTCTGTTTTGAGAGTCTAAAGAGTCCCATGGTTCTTTAAAAATATTTGATGTGATCACAAACAAATCAAGAGTATAAACAGTCTGAATTGCCATTTAACAAGAATAATAGAATCAAAGAATTTAGGGCCTTAACTCATGAAAGAATCATCAATTTCTCCTAGCATGCCATCAGCTGAAATATAAATTCCAAATCCTATAATTCAAATTTGTGATGTCAAGGATCATAACTTAGGACAAAGCCTCAATGGAAATCCACTGGAGATGGTAGGGATCTCACATTTTTAAAGTATTACAGTTCTTGGGGCATGATCACACATTCAACCCTAAAAACCAAACTGCTGGGTAGAAGTCTTTTATTGTATTAAATGCAGGTCAGCCTGGTTTGTTCTTTTCAGGGTCAAACCCTTGACCTTCTACTTACACACTAAGGGTGTCTACCAATTGGGACAAAAACCTGCTAGATTCTTCCTTTTTCATTTTCTTCCATCTACTGCTTGGGCCTCAGGGTCTTCAAGTCAAGATACGCCTTGCTCATTAAGCGTACCAGATAAAAAAATAATGAAAAATAAACTTTCAATCTTTTGGTCTTCAAGTCAAGATACGCCTTGCCAATAAAGCGTACTAGATAAAAAAATAATGAAAAAGAAAATCTCAATCTTTTGCCAAACTAACTACATATCAAATCCAAAGAAATATGCTGAAGTATGTGCCCAAGTTGCCAACCTCCGGAAAATCATATTTGCCATCATAGTTTGGAAACTACTATGATGGCATGAACCTCACTTCTTTTAAAGGGAAGGAGATATCCTTTGAGGCATTGATTAGTGGCATCTTGTGGGGCTATCAAAGAATATGATGGACGTCATATTATTCAAGTCTCCAAAGTAAATATTTGTGTTCTCCAAATTATCATTCCTATAAAATAGACCATGGTTACTGGGATCTCCAAACTAAAGTGGCGATCCCGCTCCAGAATCTCACTCCTGTGCTATATGAAAGGGATCTTCAAGGGATTTCTATTTTTAAATTTGGGATTCCAATATCCACTATAAGGGATCTCAAACCACAACTCAAAGATTATGATAACAACTAAACTAATGATTCTCTTTATCCATTGTCAAATAGCAGTGCAACTATAGTTTTAATGTAGTTGCATTGCTAGCCAGCCATAAATAAAGAAACCCTTATTTTAAAGAGTATCAGACTATATGTACCCTTTAAGGTTGGGAACGAGATCCCCAAAGCTTTGGGATTGAGATACCCAAGAGGTCGTGATTAGGATCCTTAATATATGCATTTATGGAGAGCACTCCCTACCATAGGGATCTTCTAGCCTTTTCATGATCCACCATTCCCAATTCCCGCATCACTCCCAATCTCACCCCAAATCCCGACAACTACGAAACAGACTCATCCTTAAGATAGGAAGATCAAAAATTGGATTTGACGGTTCCTTCTTAGTGGAATGGATATGGTGCTTTTTTCTTGATATCCACAAAATGAACTCAGAATATTGAAGAACTGGAAGCATCCAAGTTCAAGAACTGCAAGAACTTCTGGGTAAGGGAGGACTCATCGTTTGATGAAAACTATGGTAACTAAACAGTAAAGATTTTCTGTGGTAAATAAACAGGAAGCGTTTGTGTTTCACTATTGCCAAATTTACAAATAATTATAGGGAAGACAGTTGCTGCTTTCATGGTTGCTCCACCATGAACAATTGCACTTTGCTTACCTTTACATCCTCTATCCTTTATTTGATGTTGCCATAAAAGAATATGCTCATAAGAGAACTCAGTCCAGGTTTCTCTGGATTCAGGGATTTTAGAACAGTGGCATTGGACTGTTATTTTTCTTTCCTGAGTTTCAATAGCTTTTCCCAAGTTAGATCATCGTATATTTATGAAATGACGCTCCTTGCAATGATGTCCGGAATGAACTAACATAACTATAAAAAATATAGGACATGAAAAAAAACAAATACACACACACACACACACACACACACACACACATATATATATATATATATATATATATATATATATATATATATATTATGAATAAAGTTCTTGAGTAGCATCAAAAAGCGACAAGGATTCCCTATCTATAGTTTGTGCGTGCCAAGAGTACTTGTCCCACTCCAATCTCTGGTGTGTGCTTGTAGAACTTAGTTCAGGTTCAACTCTAGCATGGTGCCACACTATTTGGATACCACCCTCATGTAACAAAGCAACATCCCAAGTTTAAGAAGCACTATACCACTATCAATCCTAAATTAAACCCGAATACCCTCCAAGAACCATTTCATAGCAAGTAGGAAACCTTCTTCTATATGATTAGTATTTGTTTAAGCTACTAATGTTTATTCATAATCATAATGAACAAGTTTAACTACACCACAGGTGGTCACAGTTATCCCTAATCGACCAGTGTACGAGTTAATTAATAATTATTCTTATTCTACATTGCAAATTATCCAGCATAAATGACAGCAGTTACTGCATGTCAATCTTTTTATAACATACACATTAATTAAGCTTTAACACTAGAAGTCAGATGGGTGGGGTGTTTCTGGTCATCCAAGCAATCTCTAGTTTCATTTAGTTATGAGAGAACACCAATACTTGTGTGTCATAAACCTCAGCAATGTTTCATCATGCTTCCTACAAATGAAGATGTTATCAACACCCATGACATAAAAGATCTTAAATAAATTCTCAGAAGAATTTCCAAGGTCCTTGAATTTTATGTTTACTGAATGCTTGAAGCATAATTAATTTCGCTGTACAATGTTTTACATGAGGAAGGTCACTGTCCTTGGTACATACTTGATTTAAAAAACACTTAAAATAAAGGCTAGTGGCCATTGTTTATCTCCTGGGAGGCATCACTACATCATGTACTGACTTAGACTTGACATGATGAATATCGAGAAAATTAGGAATGGGGCGCAGTAAAGAAGGAATTCAAAGAAATCTAAAATGATAAACTACAAGTTTTATTCAAGGCTTTATTATCTTTGAGAAGGGTATGAAATTTCATATCAAAGATGATCATAAGATTATCGAAAAAATCATCTGAAATTAACATCCTTGCAATCTACCTTATGACTCAGCAAGAAATCCAAGGACAGCTCATTTTGTACATAAGCATTTAAATTCAAAACTTATAAACAAATCAGTAAATAAACCAGCTAAAGTGCACCATTACCGACAGATAGGAGTTTATCTTAATTTAAAACACAAGCTCTCAAACTAATGAATAAAAATTGGCGAGGTCCGATGCATCCATATTCAAATGGCAAGTAGGGGGACTGAATAAACATCACAGTGGGACTAATCATTACAAAATCCCAAGCATCACAAAGATATCCTTCATATTGTTTTAAATATCTAAAATCTTACCCGAACTATATTCCATACAAACTGGAACTCCACCAAATATAATGTCACTCAAAGGTTGATCAAGATAGTCACCCCTGCCTATGGGAAGATCCACCATCAAGAACCGAAAGCAACAGCTAAAGAAACTCTAAAGAACAGCAGAAATTCCAGCTCCCGAGATAGATAAAAGTGATGGCACAATGGTCTAAAAAGAAGAGCAAGCATTTCTCATACATGGCCTGTTGACATGCTTTACCGCTATAAAAGAATAGTGGTGATACCTTAATGCTCGAGTAAACCCTATTACAAATAAGAAAACGAACATACCATTCAAAGATAGAAACAACAGTGCTTCATGAAAGCAAAATTTCTTCATCTTTCACTGACACTAATCTCAATAAAGCGAAAGAATAGAAAGGAATGTAGTTTTTGGTAATGAAACATAGTAATGAAACATAGATTTGAGTTGAACAACAAATTTTCATGTTTTCAAGAAGAGAATGAAAGAGACTGCTGATGAGGATCCTATAAGAAAACATCCAAAGAAGTAATATTCAAATTGACGAGGAATTCAAGTTCATAAGATTTTCTTGTGAGTAGATATTGTATGATTACCATTCTAGTTTCTTTTTACTCCAGAGTAATCACACCGATAAGCCCACTAATAGTACATAAATATAAGAGTCCTAAAGAAATTCAACTGTTCATATCCACTATCGCTTCTATTCAACGCCCCCTAAGAGCAACTTTGCTATACACAACTACACGTTGATACTTTTCCACACACAAATAACAAAACTCTCTATTCACAAGTCATCGATTTCTTGGCAAAAGCGAAGCACAAGGCCATATCTCAGTCCAATCATAGAGCCAAATTCTGATACACTCTGATACACCAAAAGATATCAGTAGCAAGAAGAAGATCGATACTTTCGACAAATTATGTGTACCAATTACTAATAGTATCTAAGACATCGCCATGTTCAAAGGTATAAACACAGACAGGAAGTCATACATGTTATGTCCATGAAGCCGAGAGAATACTAGGGCTTCCACGTCTCAATCTCTCTCTAGTTGATGTCTGAATCGTCGAAATCATCCTCAAATGCGTTGTAGAGCTCGATATCAGAGGGCTTGGTGGTGTCGAGGATGACATCGCCAAGGAGCTCCAACGGCTCGCCCTCGTCCACATCCATGGCCACGCTCGCCCCCTGATCCTCCAAATCGTTGTAAACCATCGTAAGCGGATGCCTCGTGCCTGCAAATCAAACACACCCAATAATCTCTCTCATCAAATCTGCTTTATCCCTCTCATCAAATCTGCTTTATCTCTCTCCTCAAATCTGCTTTATCTCTCTCCTCAAATCTTATGAGGCCAAATCAATCTCTCTTCTCTTTCTCTCTCTTTTCAATCTCTCTCTTCCTCCCTCTCTCTCTCTCTCTCTCAACAAAAACAACAGTTCCTCTCCATAAGAGAAGCAGAAGCGCCCTTACCTTGTCGGGAAACCGAAAAGTATGAAAGCTTCGGCAAGTGAGGGTATTTATAGGAAGCGTGGAATATGGAAAAAGATTATATACGGTTGCAACCTTAAAATGTAGAATCCATATTGCATCCCAAAAACCCATCATAAAAACGTTGATGGGAGGGTGGAAGATTCTTTAATTGATCATCCCGTCTTTAAAATAATTTATATCAGGATTATATTATTGATAAAATTCTGAAGTGCACCTTAAGATTAAACAGCAAACCGATCGAAGGTAAAAAAAAAGCCGAATCTCGTACGTCATAAACTTTATTCGTCCATCCACGCATATCCGAAGTTTATGCTCAAGAGTTTACATTGTTTGGGATCCTAGATGTGCAAAACCGTTTATAGCATATGGTTTGGAGGGTTTTATAGTGTCAAAATAGTCTATAGCATAAGGTTAACACATTATATAAACTCTTTTTTGGAAAAATTTATATTGTTTAACTAAATTACAGTTTAAGTGCCTATAGAGTGAACCGGTGATTTAAAAAATGGAACGGTGACTTGAATCGGGCACCCCAAAAGCCCGTATGGATTGGTGAATTGGCGGTCTAGATCGTTATTTTACTGTACGAAAAAAACAATGAACTGACAACAAAACACGAGAAAATATAGTGAACCGGCCAAAAATCGGCCCAAGTCGGTGAATCGGCAATCCGAATGGCCGTTGAACCACCAGTTCCCTTCTAGATTTGGTCATTTTTTTATATATATACAGAATTGGAATGGCATGGCCTATTCCTCGATCAGACCGAGCGATTGCATGCCGATCCGACATCTTGTAAATCACTGAGATGTACCATGGCCTTAAAAATTGTTCATTCGGATTACAATCGCCCGATCCAGATCTAAAATCCTTTCGTCCATCTGGTTCTCGTCATATATCGGGAACCGGCCGACTCATCCCTTGAATCGGCCTGCTCTCTGAAAAAATAAACTGGCCTTGTCAAGAATCAGTTGGTTCTGTTAGAATATAACTGTTTTTTTTTTTTTTTTTGAAACTAGCATAATTTAAAATTATTTTTAAAAAAAAGAATTTTTTTATGTTAGTCTAGTTTTAACTCGTTTGTTTTTTTGAAGTTAGTATAATTTAAAATTTGTTTTGAAAAAAACAGTGATAGCTCACCCTACTTTTTATTTTTTAAAGTCATGCAATCACTAACATCACTCAATGTACCTTAAAATTAAGAGATATAATAGTTAAGAAACTTGCATGTTGGGCTAACACGCATATGTACGTGTATGCGTAAGGTTTCTCTAAAACCTTTGGCTTCATGAAATACCAGATGTGGGATTTTTTTTCTTGCTACACCGTGTTTGTGAAGCGGGTAGAAGATTTTTTATTTTTGCTTCACCATTTCACGAAATAAATCCTCGATGTGGGCTTTTATTTAAACTCTATCTCTCTACCCCCCCCCCCACACAACCCACGCACCCACCCATCCACCCCAACCTTGGTCTCTCTCTCTACGTAGTGCAAACAAATAATTCCACTAAATTTCTCTCTCTACTAACAACTTCTTCCATTAAATTTGTTCTATATAGCTTCTTTCAAAAATCAAAACAACTCTAAGTTATTACAATAATAAAATAAATAAATTGAGTTAGAGAGATTTAATTATTTGTCATGTTGTATTTTAAACTTTATTTCGTGCATAAAATGAATTTAATAGACAACAAATAATGAGACATGTTCTCAGTATTTATATATTTTTGGCACAATAATAAAAGCTATAAAGACCATGTTCCTGTGCGGCCAACCTCACATATGTAGAAATGCGAGCCTATTAATAAAACTATTTTTGAGATATATTGTTGGACTTAATTTTTAAGGACATGTAATCTCTAACATGGAGATCATGAATATGAAAAAATAAGTAAATTTTTAAAATTAAAAATAATAATTTTAATAAGAAAACATTTGGACCGTTAGTTTCCATTGTTTTTAGATGGACATCTACTTGCATCCATCTTTAAGATGGATGCTTTACACTTTTTGGACCTCATATGTAGTCATGAGGTCCAGCCCGCACGAAACAAATTTTCAAACTATAATGTGATTGCCATTATTTCTTTTAGAAATCCAAAAAACTAGAATTTTGAGAAATTATAGTATTTTTTTAAAATTGTGATTGGCTGCTAATTCCATCAATTCCCCAATCCAGATTGCCGATCCGACATGGTTTTTTGAATGGCTGATCCTGGTCACCAATCCGTTCCTTTAAACCTTAGACAAACCTTTATAATGACTGCACCCTCGCAAAATCTACATTCGAGATAGATTTTGGATGCAAAATTCTCGAGGTTTACCATCTAGGGCAGTGGTTTAAAATCGTCGATATGATTCAAAATCACTTGGATCATATCAAAACTTATAGGAGATGGGTCCAAGTTTATGTGAAATTAGACTTGGACCATTTACTGATCTCATAGACCAAAAGCTTCAAATCCCAGCCATTTGAGGTCACTTTTTTGTCAAATTTTCGCAAATTGATCTTTCCTGAGCTCCTTTGAGATCCACAAACAAAATTTCTAGATCAACTTCACTTTAGAGCAAGATATTTTTACCAAAAACTCACCATTTGAGAGCTTCTAACCACCTATCCACTATGTGTTCCATTTCTCCCTCATTTCTTCAAGGCCTCGGTTTCTATGCAGCCAAGTCCACATATGTAAAAATGCAAGCCTCTTAATAAATCTATTTTTATGATGGATTTTTAAAACTTAATTTTTTAAGGATATGTAATCTCTAACATGGAGATCATGAATATGAATAAATAGATAAATTTTAAAAATTAAAAATAATAATTCTAGTAAGAAAACATTTAGACCATTAGTTTCAATTGGTTTTAGATGGAACACCTACTTACATCCATCTTTAAGATGGATGCTTTACACTTTATGGACCGCATATGTAGAAATGCGGTCCAACCGCATGAAACAATTTTCCTTTCTTCAATTGTTTTTTTGAAACTGGTTTAAAAATGCTCACATTGGATCCCCATGAGAAAACCATGTCACAATTGGATCGAAGTCACTGTTATAAATAAAGTCAAAATTTTGGGAGGTTTTTGGATATTGGATGTTGGAATAGTTGGTTGTAACCGTGTTGACAAGTTGCATATATCATTTACCTCAAAATCTGGGATTTTTCTCTATCACCTTCTATTTTTACTCCTCTCCGCTTTGAAGTTATAATATGCATAATATAAGGGAAAGAATTAGTTATGAGATAATAATAGACAATATCCCTTCTCATGTAGGCAATAACGCCGAACCATGTAATTCTTTTCTTCTTCTTATTTTTCTCAACATGGTATCAGAGCAAAAGATTTTTCTGGCGAGAATAAAAATACACCAGGCAATTCTCTCTCTCTCTCTCTCTCTCTCTCTCTCTCTCACTCTCTCTCTCATACCAGAAGGTGTTTGCTTTCTCTGAACAGGCTCATCGCCTACATTGTGGTGTTCTTATCAAGTAACAAACCCATCTTGCAAAACTCCAGAAGCCTGGCTTCCATTCCTCTGCCATCTGAAATCAAATTACTTGATAAAGTTGGAGGTTTTATTTATGAAAACAATCGATGTTCTTGGTGGGAGAGATTGGAGGTAACGATTGCAACTTTGCCTTCTTCCAAGGGAAGAGCACTTTGGAGGTCAAGGCTTTTCTTTAAACAATGTCACCCATTGGCCATTGCTAGGGCTTCTTTCTGTGAGAAATTTTTTTCTGGCGTTGGCTTTGCATTTTTTAGAGTCACATAGCTACATTCTTCTCATCTTTTGGGTTTTCAGTACTGCAGGCCAATTCTTCAGCTCCATTTTTTTTTTTTATCTTACTTGTGTGCCTTTGTCAAGGTCAGTAATTTTCTTTGGGCTACATTTATTTTCTTCATGGCTGAAAATTCAAACTCAAATGAATTTAACCCAAATTTGAAAATTACTTCAGAACTTTTAAAGGGTGAGAGGAATAATCTTTTTTTGTCCAATTCTGCATAAATGTTTATTAGTGGAAAAGGAAAGTTTCCTTACCTAACTGGGTCAAAAAGGAATGCTTCAAACAAAAATGACTCTAGTTATGAGGAATGACAAACAAATAATGACCTCATAAGGTCTTGGTTGTTGAATTCTATGGAAAGAAAATTAGCCAAAGGGCTTCAGTTTCTTCTTGCTGCTAATGCCATTTGGAATAAAGTCAGAGAATTATATGGCAACTTAAATAATGCTTCCAAGATATTATGCCACTAAAAAAGGGGGAACAATCTGTTGGAGAATTAATTGGGACTATGAGTGGCTTGTATGATGAACTTGATTATTATCTGCCTGCAACAACTGATATAAACCCTCTTGAAACTCGTAAGGACCAAGAAATAACCTTTGCCTTGCTTTCGGCTTTAAGTCCTGAGTATGAAAGTGTCAGGAGTTAGGTACTCTTAACACCTACCATGCTAGATTTTAGCATTATTTGTTCCATTCTTTCTAGAGAAGAGACACGATGTGCTGCAATGTCAAATGATGCTAACAATAAAACTGATGTATCTAATCACTCAACCTTAAAATCTGAAATATTGAAGGGTCTAGAAATGCCTTACCATCTAAGTATACTTCTTCCCGTAGCAAAAGGCGGAATGGAAATCAATCTTACTGTACTGAATGCAAAAATAAAGGATACTCAATAGAAAATTGTTGGAAATTGCATCTAGAAAATAAAAGACAATTCCAAGAAAAAAGGAAGATGGCCAATCAAGCTGAGAACAATGCTCAGCAAAATATTGAAAAATTGGTTCAACTCCTTCAAAATTTTGGTAAGGCTTCCATTGCATCTAATTCCCAGGGTTTCAGCAATGACCTAGGTAACTCTTCTTTACTTTCTCATTCTTTATCTTCATGTATTATTGATTCTCGAGCCACTGACCATATGACAGGAGCTAAACAAGTTTTAACTCAATATCATACATCTCAAAAAAATACTCATGTTACTATTGCTAATGGGTCTATGGTTTCTATTAAAGGAAGTGGAAAAACAACATTTTTTCATAATCATCCTAGTATTGTTGTTCTGTACTTACCTAATTTTTCATCAATCCTCCTATATGTTAGCAAAATTACACAAAATCTTAATTGCAATGTTATTTTTTCTCCTAATGTCTTGTTTCAAGAGCGGCCATAGGGAGGACGATTGGTGAGGGTCGGTTGGATCGAGGTCTTTACATATTGGATATCCATTCAAAGGCGTTCGTTTCTAATAATAAGAAGGTAACAGAGAGCCAATTGTGACATTGGCATTTTGGTCATCCTTTAGATAGAGTACTACGAGTTTTCTATCCTCATTTGCATTTGGACTATGAAAGTTGTGGTGTTTGTTGGTTTGCTAAACAGACTCGTTTGGCTTTTAAGACTTCAAGTAGGATTTCCTCGACTTCTTTTAATCTGATTCACTCTGATGTTTGGGGACCTGCACCTGTCCCCTCATATCGAGGACACCAACGCTATTGATGATCTCTCAAGAACTACTTGGGTCTATCTTTTGCAAACTAAGGATCAGGTTTTCTCAACTTTTCAGGAATTTTATAAGATGATTGAAACTCAATATGGGACTCGAATCAAAATTTTACAATTTGATAATATGACATAATATGTTAATCATACTTTTTCTAATTTTTTTAAAGGAAATAATATCCTTCATTAAACCTCATGTGTGGCTAGTTGAACGGAAAAATAGATATCTCTTAGAGGTTGCTAGATCCCTAATGTTTCAATCTAATGTCTCAAAGTAATTTTAAAGTGATGTCGTGTTAATGGCCTGCTACCTCATTAATAGATAGCCTAATAAATTTTTACAAGAAAAATTTCCTAGTGAAGTGCTAATAAAGAAGAAGAGCTCGTCATCTCACTTGAAGGTGTTTGGGTGTGTTCGTTAAGTGCACAATCCTGGATCTGACAAGCTTAATCCTAGGGCACAAAAATGTATGTTTCTTGGCTATTCTTCCACAAAGAAAGGCTTATAAATGTTACGATAATACGAAGAAGCATGTAATTATTTATCGCGATGTTATTTTTCAAGAAAATAAACTTTTATTTTCCTCACACCCAAAATGATGAGGAAAATAAGCTTCAGGGGGAGAGTTATATTATGCCTCTTGTCACTAGTGAAGAGTATGTTAAGACTAATACAAATCATGAAGGAACCAATGATGGAAGACATACTCAAGAAGAAGAAGAACCTCAAGTTACCGACCCTTATACAACAGCTCCTCATGCGGCTCCTCCCATGGTGCCCATTATTGACTCTAATCGCCCTCGTCACACCATTCAACCTCCAAATTTCAAGATTTTCAAATTTACCAAGTTTCTTCAAAATATCGCAATCAAAAGATTTTAGATTATTCTATAATCGCTAAAGAACATCATTGTTACCTTAGCTCTATTTCTGCCAATCATGAACCTACTAGCTTTCAAGAGACTTTTTCTCACCATGTATGGAAAAAGGCAATGAAAGAAGAACTCATTGCTCTTGATAAAAATCACACATGGGAACTTGTCAAGTTACCACAAGGAAAAAAGGTTGTTGTAAATAAATGGATATATAAAATAAAGTATAATAATAATGGCACAATTGAGAGATATAAGGAAAGGGTCGTTGCTAAGGGTTTTACTCAAATGTATGGAGATGATTACAAGGAAACATTCGCTCCTATTGTTAAAATGAATATTGTTAGAATTCTGCTCTCCATTGCAACCAACCTTGATTGGCCATTGTGCCAACTTGATGTTAAAAATGTGTTTCTTCAAGGGGATCTTAAAGAAAAAGTTTACATGAAAATTCCCCAAGGTCATCCAAAGGAAAACTGAAAAATTATCTACGGCCTGAAGCAATCACCAAGAGTCTGGTATGGCAAATTGAGCTTTGCACTTATTTCTCAAGGTTTCTCTAGGAGTACTGCTGACTCCTCTATGTTTGTAAAAACCAAAAAAAAAGGTAAAATTGTTGTTCTTGTTTATGTGGATGACATCATAATAACTGGAAGTGATGTTCAAGGAATTTCTCTCATTAAGAAATATCTTCATCATGTTCTTTATCTAAAGGATCTAGGGAAATTAAAGTATTTTTTGGGTATTGAAGTTGCATACTAAAAAAATGGCACTTTCTTGTCTCAATGAAAATATACTATGGATTTGATAAAGGAAACTAGTAAATTAAGCGCTCGTCCTATTGCAACACTAGTTGAAATAAATCAGAAATTAACTCTTGATGATGGAGAAGCAATCAAAGATATTTCAAGATATCAACGACTTGTGGGAAAATTAATTTATTTAACTATCGCTAGACCAGACATGACTCATGATGTGAGTCTAGTTAGTTAATTCATGTATGCTCCTCGCACCGCACACATGGAAGCTGTCAATAAGATATTAAAGTATCTTAAAAGTTCTCTAAGAAATGGAATTTTAATGAAGAAAAATGGGCATACTACTATTATGAGATATTGTGATGTTGATTGGACAAGAGATCCTTTTGATAGGAAATCCACTACGGGATTATATACTCTTGTTGGAGAAAATTTAGTCACTTGGAAGAGTAAAAAACAAAGCATTGTAGCTAGATCTAGTGCTGAAACTGAATACCGGACACTGGTTTCTGCAGCGTGTGAACCCATCTAGCTCAACGCTCTTCTTCAGAATCTTGGTTTCAAAAACTTCACTCCAATTAAGTTCCATTGTGATAATCAAGCCGCTATTCACATAGCATCAAAACCAGTGTTCCATGAACGAACTAAGCATATTAAGGTTGATTGTCATTTCATCGGAGAAAATGTTCAAGACAAGATCATTCAAACTCCTTACATCAACAGTGGAAACCAACTTACAGATATTTTTACAAAGCCGTCGAAAAGGAGAAATTTTAAGAAATTCTTAACAAGTTAGGTATTTTCATTCTTTTGGCACCAACTTGAAGGGGAGTATTGGAATAATTGGTTGTAATGTATCAGTTACCTCAAAATCTGGGATTTCTAACTATCACCTCTATCACCTTCTATTTGTACTCTTCTCTCTACTTTGAAGTTGTAATATATATATTGTAAAGGAAACAATAAGAGATAATAATAAGCAATATCCCTTCTCGTGGATATAGGCAACAACGCCAAACCACGTAATTCTTTTCTTCTTCTTATTTTTCTCAACATTGGAGCATTGATGTGTGGATTTATCATGCTTTATCCACAATTTTGCTAGAGATATCTCTACATGAGGTATTAGATACAATCTTGAACATGTATTTTATTATTTCAAATAACTTTTCATTTATTTGAAAATTTCTCGATTATAATTTTTTATAAAAAAAAACCTTGGAAAAAGAAAAACCATAGCAAATGTACTTTCTTTATGAAATTTTGCTAGGGTTTTTGTTCTAGAGCATATTAGGCATGATTTAAAGACATTTATTTGATGATTTCTTTTCTCACTTTTATATTCTTGAGGTTTTCATTTTAGATATTTATTTTGCGTCTTACAATTTTGCCAAATTTTACGTTTATTTATTCCTGTATTTCTTGTAAGAATCTTTGATATAGTTTTATTTAGAGTGTGATGCCAAACTTACTTGTTACTTGACAATAAACGGTTTGATTACGCATTTCTTAATCAATTTAAGAATTTTTTTGAGAAATGTGCAATTTTACTTTTAGTAAAAGAAATTGATGAAAGTTTTATTTTTTAGGGGAAACTGTAAAAACCCCTCAAAATGAACTTTTTACGCATTTTACCCATCCAACTTTACCTAGCAAACACCCCATACAAAAGTTCATTTTTTTTGGACAAAAATACTCTAACCTCACATAACAATTTATTTTCATTGGAGAGGGCAGTTCGACATTTTGGACAGGCGGTCCGGTGATTATTTTTGCTGGAATGGCTGGTCCGGTGTTTCATGGTGGTGGTCCGGCGTTTCATGGTGGCAATCTGGCGATTATTTTTTTCCTGGAATGGGTGGTCTGGCATTTTGAAGTTGTGGTTCGACATTTTGAAGGGGCAATCCAGTATTTTGATATGGCGGTTCGTCATTTTGAAGGGGCAGTCCGGCGTTTTGAAGTAGCGGTCTGGCGTTTTGAAGTGAGCAGTCTGGTCTGACGTTTCCTTTTATTGGGATCCGAAAATGATTTGTTACTTGAGGGACGGTTATTTTTGTCAAAAATAAATAAACTTTTTGTATAAGGGGTATTTGCTACGAAACATGATTTGTTGTGGAAAGTTGCTGAGAAAAGTTGGGTGGGGTAAGGTACGTAAAAAGTCCATTTTAGAGGGGTTTTGTAATTTTCCATATTTGTTTTTTTTTGGAGTGAATACTTCAATTGTTGATTATTAATTTTCTTGAAGTGTTCATTAGTAGAGGAAACAACGAAACGTGAAGTAGTAGAAAGAGTGATTACGTTTACAATCTTAATTGTATTAAATTAAGGGAAAAGCAACATTTTGTTTGGATGAGTTACAATAGTAATTAGTTACATTATTTATCCAAAATTAAGTCAAATTTTTTATGGAGAATCCTTACATATATGTGTGATGACATATGCTTGTTGCATATTTGACCGCCTACTTTGTTTTCTCTTGTAAAAAAGGGATTGATTTAACCATATATTATTGTTTGTATGCGTTAATTATTCTATATTCCCCACCTTATTATTTTCTAAAGGAATCGATTGGGGTTTTCTTCTTACTTCGTTTTACCCTTTCAGATCAATGTGTTTGATAGATAGAAAAAACATGGGAAAAGAAGCTAAAGAGAGGCAAGAAAGGCAAAGAGAAAACACTAAAAAAAAAAAAAACACGGGGCATGGAGAAAACACCGACCGTAACAAGGTGAAAGTCGAAGAGGATCCACAAAAATCGGGTCTGAGACAAAAAACAAGTTAGGGTTCTAATTCAAAAGAAAAGGAGCTATGAATTTATGAATGAATTGGATTGAGAAATTTCGTCTGAGAGCCATTAAGACGTTTTTAGGCTAAGGAGCAGCCCCTACAAACAATAGGTAAGCAAATTATCAATATCAATATCAATAGCACCAAAGAAAAATAATAGCGTTATTATGCTTTTTGGTTTCTTTGAAGGACGCGGTTAGCGTGCGGCCACGCTGCACATGTAGAAATGTGGGCTTGGCAATAAATATATTTTTAAATATAATTTGATCCTAATTTTTGAAAAATATATAATCTCTAACATGAAGATCATGAATATGAAATAAATAAATAAATTTTGAAAACTAAAAATAATAATAATATTAAAAAAACATTTGAACGGTTAGTTACAATTGTTTTTTGATGGACCATCCATTTGCATCTATTTTTAAAATGGATGCTTTGTACCTCTAGGCCACATATTGTACAAATGTGGTCCAACCCGCTTGAAACAATTGTTCTTCTTTGAATGCATATGACACTCTCTCACACACACAAAATAGTGTAAAACGATGAATTTCTCTTTAATTAAAAAGATTGTTACTGTTACAATTATGTAAAGGCTTTAGGTGAATACGCCCTTTATTCATGTTTTGGAATTGAGTTTTCTTAGTTACATCATAGTACATGGAACTGTAGGGCTATAAATGAACCTTATTACTATATATCTTTAGTGCTCATATGGTTTACAATAGCTTGAACGCTGATTTATGAACCTCACTAAATATCTTTTTGAGCTCATATGTATTACATTGGGCTTAGTGAAATCCAAATAATATTTCTCAAATATGTACCAGCCCATATGTAGTACAATGTTTTATATGTTGCTTATTTTTTTCTTGATTTTCATTAAGAAAATTACAAAGAGAGCTAAGACGTGCATGTACAAACCATGTGATGAGACTTCCACAGCCACCTCAAGCCGTTTCCACTAGCTTACACTATCCTAAGTTTATTCAGACCTACACTATCTTAAGTTTATTCAACCCATTTACCTTTGGTACATGGAGGTCACAATTATGTATAACCATCTGATTAAAATTTGACGGCTTAGGTGTGTCACATATTTCAAAAAATTTATTTATGAACTATGAGCATGGTCAATGGAATAAATGCATCTGTCCAATTTCAAATCCAATGGTCAAGATTAATTGCGACCTCTCTATACCAAATATAAATAAGACAATGGTCTTATTTTCAAATATGTAATGGATTTTCTTTGCCAACATTTCAAAAATTAAATAAAATAAGAAACCTATTGGTATTGCATA
The DNA here is from genome assembly GCF_054954075.1 of Amborella trichopoda. Classification (NCBI taxonomy): domain Eukaryota; kingdom Viridiplantae; phylum Streptophyta; class Magnoliopsida; order Amborellales; family Amborellaceae; genus Amborella; species Amborella trichopoda. The sequence goes on along the minus strand of NC_142342.1, from coordinate 16,745,213 downwards.
TTCTTGGGCTTAATATAGCTCATTTTTTTAACTTTTATGGTGGCATTGATTCCTATAAATTCTGTGCATTAGGAAAAAAGAATAAAGAGCTGATATCTAACTCCTATTGATAGTTGAGAGAAGTGAGTTTTCCTGAACACTATTGTCTACATTATCCTTTATATGAGGAGCGTTGATCCCTTCAGATTAAGATATATTAAATCTTAATTGTAATATTCAAGCAGGTTAAGGTATATTGCACTCAATCCTTAATTGTAATATTCAAGCAGATTAAGGTATATTACACTTAATTGTAGTATCCTAGAACATAGCTACAGTACGAAAAGCTTCGTTTCCCAACGAATTCGCCTCCTAATATTCATGAAAAGCTTGTGTCCCAGGACTTGCTAGCTAAAACCCATAAAGTACCAGTTGTCCAATCTATAAAAGGATCAATTTCTCCAATTTGAGTTCTCAATACTCATTCTAAACAACATAAAAAAGGAAATGGCTTCAAATATGGCTGGGTAATATATATATATATATATATATATATATATATATATATATATATGGCAAAAGATGGGATTAGCCTACTAGCTCATATGAACATATGAGCCCAATGGTCCTGATTGAATCTGGGCCGATTTGACGATCACGGATGTACAATAGTATTTGAATTTTATTTTATTTTCTACATATCCAAATCATTTGAAATTTTAAATGTGCGTTTTCTCATCAAGGCTTACCTAATAAAATATAAAAAAAAATTATTGGTGAAAAAATTACTAAAATACCCCCCCAAAACTTTTCAAGAGTATTTTAGTCAATTTATTTCATGTAAAATATTTTTTTGATACTTTCGAAGGTTCACCTATTTTTTATGAACACACGCTTAAAATTCCAAGTGATTTGAATTTGTAGAAAATAAAATAAAATTCAAACACTACCTAACATTCGTGATAGTCAGATCATTCCAGATTCAATTTTGGACGTTGGGCTCATATGTTCATATGAGCTAGTGGGCTAATCCTATCTTTTCCATATATATATATATATATATATATATATATATATATATATATATATATATATATATATATATATATATATATATATATATATATATATATATATATATATATAAGAGAGAGAGATTTCATGCCACGGTTGTATAGTAATATAATGCAACAATCGTCAAACACCATATTAGTAGGGCTATTTGTTTGATCTAAGTTTTGAAATATACACTCTTTTCATTCTAATAAACAATCACAAAAAAAATAAAAATAAAAAACGCAACCTAGAAAGTATTTTTTTAACCCAATTAACATAGACCGTCCATTTTGGTGAGATGCTTAAATGATTTTTTTTTTTTCAATTTTTTTTAGATAACTTTATTATCATTAGATTAATAATATTAAAAAAATAATAATAACTTTGAATCCATAAAAGGCCTAGATATTAAAATTCATCAAATTGACAGTCTAGAGTCATTGTTGGAGGGGACAAATTAATTTTTTTTTTAAGATTGACTATTGAGGTGAAGAGAGTGTGTGTGCAAAATTTTGGGTCATCAAATACCACAAACATGGTTTTTTAGAAGTGTGGTTGTACATTATAATATATATATATATATATATATATATATATATATATATATATATATATGGAAAAGATGAGATTAGCCCACTAGCTCATATGAACATATGAGCCCAACGGTTTAGATTGAATCTGAACCGATCTGATGATCACGGATGTCTGATAGTGTTTGAATTTTAGCTTTTTTTTTCACAAATCTAAATCACTTGAAATTTTAGGTATGTGTTCTTCTCATCAAGATGCACCTAATAAAAATATAAAACAAATTATCCGTAAAAAATAAAATGACCAACATACCCCCCCAAAACATTTCAGGGGTATTTTGGTCAATTTTTTCATGTAAAATATTTTTTTTACCTATTTTTGATAACATACGCCTAAAATTAAGTAATTTGGATTTGTAGAAAAAAAACTAAAATTCAAATACTACCAGACATTCGTGATCGTCAGATCGGCCCAGATTTAATCTGGGACGTTGGGCTCATATGTTCATATGAGTTAGTGGGCTAATTCCATCTTTTCTCATATATATATAACATGCAGCTTTTGGCATGGTAAGGATGTTGGGTTTATGTGGCCTTTAAAGGCCTTATGAGAGATTGTATAAAACATTTTGAATAAATAAAACATAAACTCAGTGAGAGTGTGGTCATTTTGTAGACCATACTAGTCAAATGTTATTTGTTGATACTCGGACTAGGCTCTACGAGCTAGGTCGGCCAAGATTTGGAAAAACCCAAGATACCTAGGCATAGGGATCTAACCGAGAAGGGTTTAGTGGGTTAACCCTTGATGAGGTCAGTGTATGCCTGGATGAGAGCTGCGGGACAGTGTGGCCCTTGCATGTGATGAATAGTTTTTAGAGATAGGGCTAAAATCCCATCATTATATCATCTCTTGACATGTACATAGATAATCATTTTGAGATTCACCAATGAAGGTAAAGTGCATACATGTGTGAGAGATTACCCCTATGCACTGTGATTGTTGCATCATGGTATGGAGGATCATGTTTTTTTTGTCTCTAAGGGAGATCCTGAAATCCATAAACTAGAATTGCATTCCCTAGTCCATTGGCTTACTTTGGTGGTTTAATCATAAATACACTGCAATCCCAATCTATTGGCTTACTTTGGTGGTCTAATGAGCCTGTGCAGTAGATTATGGGTAATGGGAACTGATGGGCTAGTTTGAGAAAGCTAGGCAGATTGTGATTCACAGTTGAAAGTGGAGTGCTCCCATATATTGATAAGTTCATAGATCCAACGAATCTGATTCCCATCAAAATTAATTAATTTTAATTAATTTTACGTTATGTGATTTTTAAAAGATTTTTTTGATTTTTTTTGAATTTTTTGATATTTTATTTTTGGCATTTGGATTATAAATTAAGATAAATTAATTTTATAATGTTTTAAATAAAATATAAGATTTTAAAATTTTAATTATAAAATAAAATATTTTCTAAAAATATATGGAATCTCCATAAAAATATGAAGCCAAATTTAAAAACATGCGGATTGGGTGGGCCCAAGTGTGGCCACCAAAAGGGTGGCATGCCCCACCCATTGAGATTGATGCATTCACTTTCGGATAGCGTTTATCTTGTTGTTGGTTGGCTTATCTTTTTAACAATAGCCAACTTATATGATAATGTTGAATATTTGAAATATTTAACAAATTATTAAATAGGTTAAAATGGAAACTTTCATATCTAGGAAATAGAGGATAAGGCTCATCTCTTTGAATATTGATCATATCTAGGAAATGGAGGATAAGGCTCATCTCGTTGAATATTGATCATATCTAGGAAATGGAGGATAAGGCTCATCTCTTTGAATATTTGATAGTGGATCAAATAGATAGATGGCTCAAATCTCTAAACTCACTTTCTAGATCGATATTGATAGTGGATCAAAGAGATAGATGGCTCAAATCTCTCACTTTACTTTCTATATCGATGGTTGAGATTTGACCCTACGAATTGAGACAAAATCTATCACATAAAAAAATCCATAAAAGAAGGTCTCCCACCTCATAAAATTATTACACGTATTCTATCTTCTCTCTTGAAGAATTATTTCTTGCTCTTTACCCCAAATTTAGCTCTCTCTTTCTAGATTCCAAGAATTCTTTCTCGCTCTTTATCCCAAATTTAACTCTCTCTTCTTAGATTTCAAAGGAGAGGCATGCCCCAACGTTTATCTCCCCAAAGTTTCTCTCTCTCTCCAAGCTTTTTTGACCCAAAGGAGAGGCACGCTCCAAAGTTTACTTGGGTCTGTCCAAGTTCTTTGAGGTGGCACGCACCACAGCTAAGGGTGGCACGCACACCAACCAGCCACATCTCTAAGGGAGGTACACACAACAAGCCACTTTGCATTCTTCTAAGGGTGGCATGAACCCAACCAGCAGTATCTGTTTTGGGTTTTATCGGTATGCTTAAGCCTAATTGATGTCTTTATTTGATGTGTAAAGGGGGAGGAACCCCTTTTTAGTCGATCTCTCTCTTGATATCTATCTCTCATCTCTTTAAAAATCAAGCTAAGAGGCTTGATCAAGACTAAGAAGTGGCTTTTGCCATAATAGGGAAATCAAGAGATCGATCATGATATCTATCTCTCATATCTCTAAAAATCAAGCTAAGAGATTTGATCAAGACTAAGCTATGATTTTTTGCCATAATAGGGAAATCAAGAGACCGATCATAGATCCTGAGCACCGAAATACGTGGAGGAGACTCTTTGTAGGGGCTGTAGTAAGCCTGGTTGACGTAATCTCCGCAATTTTTCTTCTTTAAATCTTTATTTATGTTTTGATCTTCTCATCCCATAAAGCAATAAAATCTAGTTTTGTTCTTTAAATAGAGAATTGTATTTGAAGAGGTAGCAATTGAGAGCCGATTTTATTGTATTTTATTTATTTCAAGAGTAGTTTGATTGTAATGGAACAATGTAAGTGATCTTGCCTGCGTATAAATAACTTTCTAGTTTTAAATATATACACTATGCTTTATCACAAATTCCTTTCAAAAGATGGAAGCCCATCGCGATGGGAGAGTAGATAGACACTTATGAGAGACAAACAAGCGCATGGGTCGCTTTGATTGGGTTTAAGAGAGGAGGCTTAGGAATTGGCTTGCGTTTTTGAGGAGGGGATGATTCCTCATGTCATTGTTGATCAGAATCTGTTGGGGAGTCTCAGTGCTAGATTGAATGCAACGATTGTGGGGTCCTTTTATTTGTCTTGGAACGATATTTTTGGTCGTGGTGATTGGGCTTGGGGACTGTCTTATATCCCTATGGTTAAATCTGTGAGATGTAATAGGGTGATTTTCTTTCTTCAATCGGAGAGCGAGATTATTGGAGCTCTTCATAACGGGTTTCCAATGGTAAGGGGTAAACTACTTTCGTTGGAATACTGGAAGGCTGATGTCGATGTTTCTCATGCACAAAAGGCCGTTGTTTGGGTACGATTTTGGGGAATACCGGTGACTGCATGGAACTTATCCGTTTTTCAAAAATTAGCAAATGAGATTGGTATTTTCTGTGAAATGGACTGGACGTTGTTTAATGGTGACGACTGCAGCTTTGTTAAGAGTTATTTTTCTTAAGAAAATTCGTTTACAAGTTGGTCAGGAGTTCTTCTTTGTTGGTGTTACCGAAATGGGTTTCCCAGTGTTGATCGTCGGGAACTGTAATTGCTGTTTTCTCGCCATGATTGATTCAACCGATTACAATCTTCGCATTTTATGTTTTAAAAACGGTGGATACCAGTTGGGAAGTTCCCGGAGGAGTCAGGTGGTTTTTTAGAATATACCATATGTGTTGTTGAGTAGGCACGTGTGAAGGAGATATGGACTTGTTTTTGGAGAATCTAGTTTGATGGACCCTGCTGTTACACCTCTAGCTTTGCCTATGAAGAATTCCATTGTTTGTGTTCCAGATAGTTATGTTCCACCGAGTGCACCAAATACGGTTGGGACTAATTCTTTTCTTCTAGAAAAAGCTTATGGCGGTGTGAATGATGATTGTGGTAGGATCTTGGAGAAAGTGATTGATGACATGTGGCCTTCGGGGTTTGGAAAATCTATTGGAAATTCGAGTGTTTTTTTAAAGTCTCAAAGAGTATTTGTGATTTCTTTTATCTTTGGTGGAAGGTAGAAGTAGAGAAAGAAAGGGATAGCAGTTTGGTAAGAGGATTTTCGTGTTGATTTGTCTTGTCTTCCAACATGAGTTTCTAAACATAAGTCTCGGTTAGGTTTTGATATTTCGTTGGTAGGTGAATCTTAAATTTTAGGAAACAAATATTTTTTCGATATCTTTAAATTGGCAAGAGATAGGGGCATAAAGATTTTGTCCTTACGTGATCTCTCTAAGTTTTCTATTTATTTGGGTAGAGCCTTGATCTGCCCGAAGTGGGAAGCAAAAATATTTTGATAAAGACCTTCCTCAGTGATATCATCATGACTCTCGAAGTTATATGCGGTGGTAATACCAAACCAAATACGACGAGTAGTGGGGTCCTAAGCTAAGCCTTGGCTAAACCTTGGAATCTTAATGCCATAATGCCTTTCAAATCCTCCTAGCCATTTCCTACTGCACTAATTCTTGGTAAGAAGAATGCCCATGTTGTAGCAATTCCACCCAGAAGGTAATGAGTTACTCCTGCAACACGTCCTTGGACAATGCTCAAGGCTCTAGGCTGAGTAGCAGGAGCAACTTTTAATTTCTTATGAGCCGAAGCGATGGATTCAATAAGTTCTTGCCAATAACCGCGGCCGCTGAATAAAAACATTAAACTGAAGGCCCAAATAAAATGAGCACCTAGGAAAAAGAGGTCATATGTGAATAAAGAAGAACCATAAGACTAGATGAGGCTATTGTTTATTATCTAGTTTATTAGATTATGAAGAGGCTAAGTTTCCTATTTATTTGGGTAGAGCCTCTCTAGGTTTTCTAGTTTGTTTATTATCTAGTTTATTAGATTAGGATGAGGCTAAGTTTCCTATTTATTTGGGTAGAGCCTCTCTAGGTTTTCTAATTATTTGGGTAGAGCCTATTGTTTATTAACTAAGTTTATAGATAGGTGTTACTTAGATTAGGATGAGGCTTTGAGTCCACCTGGATAGGGATAAAGTTCCTTTTTGATAAAGTTAGGAAAGTTGATATTGGTTTGAAGTTAAGAAAGTTGAGCTTGGTTTGATAAAGTTAGGAAAGGTGAGATTGGTAAGTGAATTGAGACAAATATTTTTTCAATATCTCTAATTGGCAAGAGCTAGGGGCATAAAAATTTTGCCGTTACGTGATCTTTCTATGTTTCCTATTTATTTGGGCAGAGCCTATTGTTTATTATCTAACTTTATAGGTAAGTGTTACTTAGATTAGAATGAGGCTTTGAGTCCATCTGGATAGGGATAAAGTTCTTTTTTGATAAAGTTAGGAAAGTTGAGATTGGTTTGATAAAGTTAGAAAAGTTGAGATTGGTTTGATAAAATTAGGAAAGTTGAGATTGATTCGATAAAGTTAAGAAAGTTGAAATTAGTATGACGTACATGTCTTTGGGGCTTTATTCTCTAGAGAGAATGCATGTGTGGAAAAAGTAGGCTGTGGGTGCACTTTTGGGTTTGTCCTCTCTTATTAAGATATATTGTAGATAAAGAGAGCAAATGCATGTTCTCTCTTATTGAGATATGTTGTAGAGAGAAAGTGCATAGAAAAAAAATAGAGGGAAACTTTTGGAGGTTTTGCAGAAAGAGAAAATTGTAGAGAAGAAGGCTTTATAGGAGATTACATAAGTTGCATTGTAATTTTCTTTATTTGATTTAGTAAAAAAATATTGATCGTCTTCGCCCATGGATGTCGTCACAATTGTTGTAAACCACGTAAATCCTGGTGTTCTTTTTCTGCTATTTATTTTTTGCTTCATTTTTTTTTCTTATTGCTTATTTTTTGCCGATTCTTTTTTCTCGTACTTTATTTGCAAAAAATCAACCCATCGGGTTTAGAGCTTTTGCGCACAACAAGTTGTATCAGAGCACAATTTTGGATTTGGTATGGCGGTAAAAGTTTTGAATGAAAAATTCGAGGTAGAGAAATTTGATGGCAAAAATAATTTTAGAATTTGGCAAATCAATGTTTGGGATTTGCTAGTGCAACAAGGTTTACATAAGACTTTGAAAGGAAAGTCGAAGAAACCAGAATCCATGTCTGATGAGGACTAGAAAGACTTAGATATGAGGTCTATGAGCACTATTCGATTGTGTTTATCAAGTGAAGTTCTATTCAATATCGTCAATTAAGATTCAACGTCAAATCTTTGGTCGAAGCTTGAGAGTTTGTAGATGACGAAGTCCTCACAAATCGATTGTTTTTTAAGCAAAAATTGTACATCTTGTAGATGAATGAAGGTACAAATATCCATAAACACCTGAATTATTTTAATAAAATTATTTATGAATTATTGAATATTAGTGTTAAAATGGATGATGAGGATAAAACTATAATTTTGTTATCCTCACTCCCTCATTTGTATGAGCATCTAGTTATAACATTGCTTTAGGAGGATGTGACTTCGACTCTTCTCTCTAACGATTTGATAAATGGACATGATAATGCTCAGCCACATACAACTGGTTTAATGACTAGAGAGAGATCTGTTGAGAGAAGTGGAAAGAGAACGAAAAACATGGTTGGTTTAGATCTAAATCCAGATCTAGAGAATGCAATATTTATTGCAATTACTGCAAGAAAAAATGGCATGTTAAGAATGATTGTTGAAAACTCAAAGATAAGAATGATTGTTGAAAACTCAAAGAGAAAGAAAGACGAGCTTTTGAAGCAGCCAATATAGTTGATGGAAGCTCGGTAAGTGGAACAGATAAGGTGTTGTCGGTCTCGACAAATTGTGACAACTCTAAAGACTCGTGTGTTCTTGATTCAGGATGTTCCTATCATATGTGCCCTCATCAGAATTGGTTCACTACATATGAGAGCATTGATAGTGGATCAATTTTGATGGGGAATGATGCAACTTGCAAGACCATTGGTGTTGGGACAATTGCTATCAAGATGTATGATGGAGTTGTCAAAGCCTTGATTGATGTTAAACATGTTTCAGATTTGAAGAAAAATCTTATTTCTCTGGGTACCTAAGACTCTAATGGAGGCAAATTTGTTGGAGAATGTGGAGTTTTGAAGATTCTTAAAGGTGCTCTGGTTGTGATGAAAGGCAAGAAGACCAAACCGATAAGACTATCACAGATAAATCAATAATTTTCGGATCTGATGATGGTGATTCTGACTTGAATCTGTTATGACATATATGCGATTGGGACACATGGGTCATAAAGGTTTGGCGGACTTAGCAAACGCAAATTGATCAATAGCATGAAGAAGTGCAAGTTGGACTTATGTGAGCACTGTGTTTATGGTAAGCAGTGTAGGGTGCAGTTTTACACATCAGAACATACCACAAAAGGTATTCTTGACTATATTCATTCAGATATTTGGGGCCATGCATCGGTTATCTCAAAAGACATATCTCTATACTTTGTTTCCTTCATAGATAATTTCTCAAAGAAGGTGTGGATTTGCACATTGAAGAAAAAGGCAGATTTTTTTAACATATTTAAACAGTGGAAAGCAATGGTCGAAAGACAGATTGAAAAGAAGGTTAAGTGCTTGAGGACTGATAATGGTGGAGAGTACACTTCAGCCGAGTTTGTTAATTTTTGCAAGAGCGAATGAATTGTTCGTCACTTCACCACTCCGAAGACATCGCAACATAATTGAGTTGCTGAGCGTATGAACATAACACTTCTAAAGAAGGCCCGCGACATGTTGAGTAATGCTGGTTTGTTAAAGGACTTTTGGGCTAAGGCGGTCAATACAGCGTGTTACCTCGTCAACAGGTCACCAACTACAACAATAGATTACAAAACACCAAAAGATGTATGGTTCAATAAACTTGTTGCTTATTCTCATTTAAGATTTTTTTGTTGTCTTGTTTATGTTCATGTGAAGGATGATAAGTTGAGTCCATGGTCAAAGAAGTGTATTTTCCTTGCTTATACAAATAGAATTAAGGGCTATAGAATGTAGTGCCTAGATCGTCTAAGTTTATTGTCAGTTGTGATGTTAAGTTTGATGAGTCTATCATGTTAAAGCACATTCAGAAAGGTGTAGAAAATGAAAATTGCAGCAATAGTGATGGAGTTGAGGTGTAGTTGACAACTCCAGAAAATACTCCAAATTATGTGCTAGAAATTCCCTATGAGAGAGTGGAGGAAGATGTTGATCATGAGGAGATTGTGGAATCTACTCCACTTGAGGAAGAGCTTCAGTTTGGAAAAGGAAAGAGAATATGGAGGAAGATGTTGACCATGAGGAGGTTGTGGAATCTACTCCACTTGAGGAAGAGCTTCAGTTTGGAAAAGGAAAGAGAATAACATAGCCAGTTGTACTGTATGGTTTTGAGGACATTGTGGCTTATGCATTGGCTGCCACAAGCTAAGAGCCATCAACTTTTAATGAAGCTATAAATGATAGTGACAGTAGCAGGTGGAGTGAAGCCATGGATGAAGAAATGGAATCTCTTTAGAAGAATCGTACTTGAGATCTCGTGAAGTTTCCTTAAGGCAAGAGAGCCATTGGTTGTAAATGGGTTTATAAGACGAAATATGGGTCACCTGATATTGGTGGTGATTGATTTAAGGCACATTTGGTTGGAAAAGGCAGTGCACATAAATAATGTGTTAATTATAATGAGATTTTCTCTCCAGTTGTGAAACACACTTCGATTCGGGTATTACTAGCCATGGTTGCACTGTTTGATTTAGAGTTCGAGCAGCTTGATGTCAAGACTGCATTCCTTCATGGAGAGTTATTAGAACATATTCATATGACTCAGCCAAAAGGGTCTGTGGTTAAAGGAAATGAGGACCATGTCAGCAAGTTGAAGAAGTCATTGTATGGCCTAAAGCAGTCTCCTAGGCAGTAGTACAAATGTTTTGATACATTCATGATTGGACACAGGTACGTCGGAAGTATGACAATTGTGTCTATTTTAAGAAATTTACTGATGGTTTGTTCATCTATTTTTTGCTTTATGTGGATGATATGCTTATTGTTGCAAGTAATTCTTTAGAAATCAGTAAATTGAACACTCATCTTGCCAGAGAATTTGAAATGAAAGATTTAAGTTCGTAGAGATCGAAAGTTGAGTAAATTGTGGCTATCTCAGAATGAGTACATTGAGAAGGTCATCGCTAGATTCGGGATGAAAAATTCAAAGCTCATGGGCACTCCTCGTGCTGCACATTTCACATTGTTGGCAGCATTATCTCCAAGTTCAGATGCTAAAAAGGATTATATGTCACATGTTCCCTATGCGAGTGCAATTGGAAGTCTTATATATGCAATGATTTGCACTCATCTAGATATTTCTCATGTTGTTAGTGTTGTTAGCAAGTATATGATTAATCCAGGAAAGGAGCATTGACATGCGTTAAAATGGGTACATCAGATGTGGGACTGATGTTTGATAGAGATAGCAAGTTTGGTGAAACGGTTGTTGGTTATATTAATGCCGACTTTGCAGGTGATTTAGACTTGTAGAAGATCTATTACAGCTTATGCATTTACATTTGCAGGAGCTCCAATCAGTTGGAGGTCAATGATACAAACTGTAGTTGCCTTGTCTACTACTGAAGCAGAATATATGGTTGTTACTGAGGCAGTGAAAAATGTCATTTGGCTTAGAGGACTTGTAAGCGATTTGGGCTTACGACAGGATGAGACTGTTATTTATTGTGACAATCAAAGTGCAATACATTTGGCAAAGAACCAGGTATATCATGCAAGGACAAACTATATTGATGTCAGATATCATTTTACTCGTGAGATCATAGCTGAAGGTGATATCTTGTTGCTGAATTGATACTAAGAAGAATGATGCAGATATATTGACAAAACCGGTTCTTTTACAGAAGTTCAAGCCATGCTTGGACTTGACTAATGTGTTGCCCAAGTGAGCGCCTGTGGAGACGCGTGTGGAGAAGACGGTCGATGGGAATATCTTTTGAAATTCAAGTTAAGGTGGAGGTTTGTTGATTTATCTTGTATTCCAAGATAAGTCTCGGTTAGGTTTCCATATTTTGTTGGGATGTGAATCCTAAATTTTAGGAAACAAATATTTTTTGGATATCTCTAAATTGGCAAGAGATAGGGGCATAAATGTTTTTCCCCTACGTGATCTCTCTAGGGTTGCTATTTATTTAGGCAGAGCCTATTGTTTATTATCTAAGTTTATCGATAAGTCGTACTTAGATTAGGATGAGGCTTTCAGTCCATATGGATAGGGATAAAGTTCATTTTTGATAAAGTTACTTGAGATTGGTTTGATGTACTTGTCTTATGGGGCTTTATTCTCTCTTATAAAGATGTTTTTTTAAAGAGAGAAAACATGTGTGGAAAAAGTAAGCCATACTTGGGTACACTTTTGGGTTTCTCATCTCGTATTGAGATATATTGTAAAGAGAAAAAGTGCGTAAAGAAATTACATGGCAACTTACTTGAGAGAACCAGATACTCAATTTCCCACAAAGCCTTTTTTTTTACATTTTTCTCTATCTGCAAAAACCCCAAAAGTTTCTCTCTATTTTTCTCTATGCACTTTCTCTCTCTACAATATATCTAAATACGAGAGGACAAACCCAAAAGTGCAACCACATATGACCTACTTTTTCCACACATGCTTTCTCTCTCTAGAAAAACATCTTTATATAGAGAGAATAATGCCCCAAAGAGAAATACGTTAAACTAATCTCAACTTTTTAAACTTTATTAAAAAAGAACTTTATCCCTATCCATGTGGAATCATAGCCTCATCCTAATATAGGTAAGACTTAACTATAAACTTAGCTAATAAATAATAGGCTCTACCCAAATAAAAAGGAAACCTAGAGAAATCATGTAAGGGCAAAATATCTATGCCCTTATTTCTTGCCAATTTAGAGATATCCAAAAAATATTTGTTTTCTAAAATTTAGGATTCACATCCCAACAAAATATGGAAACCTAACCGAGACTTATCTTGGAATATAAGACAAATCAACAAATCTCCACCTTGGCTTGAATTTCAAAAGATATTCCCATCGACCTTCTTCTCTATATGTGCCTCCACATGAGCTCACTTGGGCAACACATTAGTCATGTCCAAGCATAGTTTGAACTTATGTAATGGAACCGATTTTGTCAACATATATGTAGTATTCTTCTTAGTGTCAATCTTCAGTAACAAGATATCATCTTCAGCTATGATCTCACGAATAAAATGGTATTTGACATCAATAATCTTTGTCATTGCATGATATACCGAGTTCTTCACCAAATTTATTGCACTCTGATTGTCACAATAAATAACAGTCATATCTTTTCGTAAGCCTAATCGCTTACAAGTCCTTTAAGCCAAATGACTTCTTTCATTGCCTCAGTAACAGCCATGTAATTTGCTACAGTTGTATGTAAAGCAACTACAGTTTTTATCATCGACCTCCAACTAATTGGAGCTCCTGCAAGTGTAAATACATAATCTTTAGTACATCTTCTACAGTCTAAATCACTTGCAAAGTCAGCATTAATATAACTAATGACCTTATCATCAAACTTGTTATCTCTATCAAACATCAGATCCACATCTAATGTACCCCTTAGGTAATGCATAATCTATTTTACCGCATGTCAATGCTCTTTTTCTGAATTAGCCATATGCTTGCAAATAATATTAACGACATGAGAAATATCTAGATGAGTGCAAACCATTGCGGACATAAGACTTCCAACTGCACTTGCATGGGGAACATGTGACATGTATTCTTTTTCAGCATCTGAACTTGGAGGTAATGTTGTCGACAATCTAAAATGTGCAGCAAGAGGAGTATCCACGGGCTTTGAATTTTTCATCCCGAATCTAGCGGTGACCTTCTCAATGTACTACTTTTGAGATAACCACAATTTACCCAACATTCGATCTCTACGAATCTGCATACCCAAAATTTTATTTGTTGAACCTAAATCTTTTATTTCAAATTTTCTGGCAATATGAGTCGTCAATTCACTGATTTCTAAAGAATTCTTTGCAACAATAAGCATATCATCCACATAAAGCAATAATAGATAAACAAACAATCAGTAAATTTCTTAAAATAGATACAATTGTCATACTTATGATATACCCGTATTCAATCATGAATGTATCAAAACGTTCGAGAGAGACTGAATCTAATAGTCTTACGCTCATTGGGAGTTAGAGAGAGACTGGATCTAGGTGCTTGACGCACTGGGGCCAAGATTCATATACCCCGAGTATTTGAGGTATTGACAGTATACGTTTTGAGAGTGTGAACTCTTAAGGAGGTGTGAGGGTCACCTCCTAGTCAGGACTATATTGATTAGAATGCCTCATAGTTGATGTGATAAGCTAGGGCTTGAAGAATCCAATCGAGAATAATAAAACCCAAGTATTTAAAAGAGTAATCGCCCAATGTGCAATGGTCGGCTTATGGGACATGAGCCCGTATCCTGACAATAAACTGTTCCATGGCATGTGCACCCCCACGTCGTATGGCGAAGCCACTCTTTTATAGTATTATTTGACTTAAAAGAGCTAGTGTGCATGTGCTTTGAGATGACCCATGTATTTGCATAGGAACGTATCCCACAAGGGTGCATCAGTAATCCATTGAACCCCTAGTGATGGGAAGTTTTGGCTCAACGATTTTGATGTGACCAATTATGTATTCCTGTCATAGACTGTGGAGCATAGGTCCATTGGGTCGGCTTGAGACATCGGTGGAACGTCGTTTAGGTTAGCCCAATGGAAGACTCCGACTAGTGTTATAAGTCTAGAGATCTCATTTACCTTTGACCCCATATTATTCTAAAATAGATGAAAAAATATTTTATATTGATGAAAACTTGTGTAATAATATTGATAAATTATTTAGAGAATTTTAGGGATTTTTGGAGTTTTTTTCAGGTTTTTTTTTAAACAATAAACTATGATTTTCAAATTTGTTTGACATAAATACCAAACAACGACATTCTATGGGGATGCCACATGGATCCCAAGTGGCCATAGGGATGCCACGTGGCACCCCCACCTCTCCACTCGTGGATGACATCATGCTGACATCATATCTATGTGGGGACCTATTTGTCATTAATTCGTTTGTTGGTATTATGTTATAAGATGTTATCTTGTATTTAAAGTGTTATATATTATTATGACTTAAGTTTGATTTAAGTCACATGTTTTTTTTCCGCTCATATGTGCCATTTTTGGCATGTGTGAAGTCATGAAATTTTGAGAATTAATTTAATTCATATTATTATTCACATATGATTTTGTAGCATGTGAGTATATCTTATGTGGCACCACCTTATGGGCTTGACCTATATGAAACTTTAGTGTTGTTAAAATCCTATCGGTGGTATCATAAGATATTTTATTCACATGTGTGGATGTCCTATATTACCTTTATATCCATGTCCTTGTATTTTATTGACTCTCACAAATTATTCAAACACCATGGGCATAAGTGTAAATATGAATTTGGACTTTATGGAAAATAAAACATGGAGCTAAGGGTTTCAAGGTAAAATGACTATAAACCTAGGTTTTAAGGAGTGAAAGGTGTCAAAGGCTCATCCATTAATCTTGGTGATAAGATATGGATTAGTCGCTTAGATAAAAGCCTCTCATGTGCCATTGATCTAAGGCATCAATGATCAAGATCAAATCAATCTTTATGATCTAAGTATAAAAGTAACTTATGGTATCAATTATAACCTTACCTTGAGTATTCACTTCAAAGAGAGAGAGCATTTGAGAAAAATGTGGTCACCCATGAGACTATCTTCTTCCTTGAGCTTTCATTTGAAACCCTTCCATGGAGTAGTCCATTATTTATGTGATCAAGCCCATACTATTGCTTCATTAAGGTATTGATTTTTCTTCTCATATTTTTAATTTCTAGCTCATTTCTATTATCAAATCTTGCTGTAATTCTTAATTTACAGTAATTTTCTTCATTTTTTGTCATGAAAACTTGATATTTGAAGAGTCTCAAAGCAATAGTGTAGTCCATATACATAGTATGTGTAGACTAGCTTGCTTACTCCATGACCTTGAGTAGTCTCAACTTGATTTCTTGATCTTATTTTTTTGAAATTTTTACTGAGAATATACAACTGATGAGAGGTTTATTTCATTATATTTGAGCATAAGAAATAGTCCATTTAGTTCTCTTTTTAATGTTGAAAAGTTCATGTGGTCCCTTATGGACCACAAGGTGTAGTTTCACCCTAACTTCATTATTTTGTGTAATATCTCTCTCAAACTTTGAAGGGCTATTTTGATACATGTCTATCTCATTATTTGATCCTCATTAAGTGAAATAAATGTGATCATTTGATTCCCATTGGATTTATCTTCTTGAGTTATTATTATCACCCGTGCCTTAGACAATGAGACAAAATTAAGTCCTCAAAAGGCCCTTTCGTGGCCTAGGCACAAGTGGTTCGAACCATGGTTTCCCCATGTATGTTTGCATGTTAAATTTGATATATTTACAGTTATTAAATGAATTCATGATTGGTTAAATTGAGTATGTTGTGTGAATATTGAGATTGTTTTTTTAATCTTGTGGTATGAGCTTTAATGCTATACATTATTGTTTATGCGAATTGAAATCTTATTGAAATATTATGATCAAGTGTACGATGTGTATGAGATATTATGATATATGATGATGACTAAGAATGAAGATGAAATTATCATATAATTTTGATATAATAAGGAATTGCGAGTGCAAGTCATGCAATATGTTGTAGAGATGTATAATGTGAATATTTGAATATTGTATTCAGTTTAAATAAATTTTTATTATTCAAATGTGTATAAACCATGTTTATAGGCTGAAATATATGTATTATGGTTTTGTATTGAAATATTCATGTATTTAAACCCTTGAGTTTTTATACAATAGAAATTTTTTAAAAGATTACATTTCTAGCCCATTGATCTTATACCACCACCAAGTAAAACTCGAATATATTCAAAGACCTCCTCCAGTGGAGTAGATTCAACAACCTCCTCAAGGTCAACATCTTCCTCCATTCTCTCACAAGGAATTTCTGGAACATAATTTGGAATATTTTTTGGAATTGTCAACTCTACCTCAATTGCATCACTACTGCTGCAATTTTTTCTTTTCTGCACCGTGTTGAATGTGCTTTAATATGGCAGATTCGTCAAACTTAACATCACAACTGACAATAAACTTAGGCAACTGAGGATTTGGGCACCACATTCTATAGCCCTTAACCCCATTTACATAACCAAATAAAATACACTTCTTTGACCTTGGACTAAATTTATCATCATTCACATGAACATAAGCAGAACAATAAAAAATTCTTAAATGAGAATAAGCGACAGCTTTTTCGGACCGTACCTCTTCTAGTGTTTTGTAATCTATTGTTGTAGAAGGTAATGTTGATGAGGTAACACGTCGTATTGATCGCCTCAGCCCAAAAGTCCTTTGACAAACCAGTATTACTCAACATGTTGTGGGTCTTCTCTAAAAGTGTCTTGTTCATGCGCTCAGCAACTCCATTCTGTTGCAGCGTCTTCAGAGTGGTAAAGTGACGAACAATTCCTTCACTCTTGTAAAAATTCACAAACTCTACTGAAGTGTACTCTCCACCATTTTCAGTCCTCAGGCACTTGACCTTCTGTATGTGGATGATATGCTTATTCGCTCAAGCTATCCAAGGTTCTGACAACTCCATTATACATCTTGATAGCAATTATCCCAACACCAATGGTCTTGCAACCTCATCATTCCCCATCAAAATTGATCCACCATCAATGCTCTTATATGTGGTGAACTAATCCCGATGAGGGTACATGTGATAAGAACATCCTGAATCAAGAACCTACGAGTCTTTAGAGTTATCACAAATTGTCGAGACCAACAACACATTATCTGTTCCACTTATCGAGCTTCCATCAACTATATTGGCTACTTCAGAAGCTCATCTTTGTTTCTCTTTGAGTTTCCAACAATTCTTCTTAACATGCACTTTTTTCTTGCAGTAATTGCAATAAATATTTTTTTATTTGGATTTGGATCTAAACCAACCATGTCTTTCATTTCTCTTTCCACTTCTCTCAACAGATCTTCCTCTAGCCACTAAACCATCTACATGTGGCTGACCATTATCATGTCTCTCTCTCAAATCGTTAGAGAGAAGAGTCGAAGTTACATCCTCCATCTCTATGGTATATTTCTATATATCAATGTTGTGACTAGATGCTCATACGAATAAGGAAGTGAGGATAACAAAATTATAGCCATATCCTCATCATCCATTTTAATACCAATATTCAATAATTCACAAATAATTTTATTTAAATAATTTAGGTGTTCATAGATATTTGTACCTTCATTCATCCATAGGGTGTACAATTTTTGCTTAAAAAACAGTCGATTTATGAGTTCTTCGTCATATACACTCTCAATCTTTGACCAATGATTTGATGTTGAATCATCATTAATGACATTAAATAATACTTCACTCGATACGCACAATCGAATAGTGCTCACAGCTCTCATATCCAAGTCTTCTCAGTCCTTATCAGACATGGATTCTTCTTTCTTCGACTTTCCTTTCACAGCTTTATGTAAACCTTGTTGCACTAGCAAATCCCAAACATTGATTTTCCAAATTCCAAATTTATTTTTTCCATCAAATTTCTTTACCTCGAATTTTTTGTTCAAAACTTTACCGCCATACCGACAATCCCAAACCGTGCTCTGATACCACTTGTTGTGCGAGTAAGCTCTAAACCCGATGGGTTGATTTTTGGCAAATAAGATAGGAAAAAAAGAATCGGCAAAAACAAAAAACGAGCAACAAGCAACAAATTTAAAGCATGAAATAAATAACAGAAAAAAAACACCGGGATTTACGTGGTTCTTCACAATTATGACTACATCTATGGGCAAAGATGATCAATGTTTTTCACTAAATCAAAGAAAAAAAATTACAAACTATGCTTGGACTTGACTAATGTGTTGCTCATGCTCAAGTGAGTGCCTGTGAGGTGCGTGTGGAGGAAACGGTCGATGGGCATATCTTTTGGAATTTAAGCCAAGGTAGAGATTTATTGATTTATCTTGTATTTCAAGATAAATCTCGATTAGATTTCCATATTTTATTGGGATGTGAATCCTAAATGTTAGGAAACAAATATTTTATGGATATCTCTAAATTGGTAAGAGATAATGGCATAAAGATTTTGCCCTTAGTTCTCTCTAGGTTTCTTATTTATTTGAGTAGGGCCTATTGTTTATTATCTAAGTTTATAGATAAGTCTTACTTAGATTAAAACGAGACTTTGAGTCCACATGGATAGGGATAAAGTTTCTTTTTGATAAAGTTATGAAGCTGAGATTGGTTTTGATGTACTTGTCTTTGGGGCTTTATTTTCTCTATATAAAGATACTTTTCTAGAGAGAGAAAGCATGTGTGGAAAAAGTAGGCTATATGTGGGTGCACTTTTGGATTTGACCTTTCTTATTGAGATATATTGTAGAGAGAAAAGTATGTATTGAAATAATAGAGAGAAACTTTTGGGGGTTTTGCAGAGAGAGAAAATTGTAGAGAAGAAAGCTTTGTAAGAGATTGAGTCTCTGGTTATCTCAAGTAAATTACCTTGTAATTTTCTTTCTTTGATTTAATGAAAAACATCGATCGTTTTTGCTAGTGGATGTAGTCACAATTGTGATGAACCACGTAAATCCTAATGTTCTTTTTCTGTTATTTATTTCTTACTTTTTTTTTTCCTTAGTTTGTTGCTTTTTTTTTTGTCGATTCTTTTTTATCTTACTTTATTTGCCAAAAATCAACCCATCGGGTTTAGAGCTTCTGTGCACAACATTTCGTTAGTTCACCTTGCCACATTGGTACGAGTATTCCTAAGATTTACCAATTCTTCCTTTCTACTCTTTGGTGCTTTGTTGCTCAAAGTTAGAATACGTCGATTACCTTATAGATTGGTAGCAAAGAAGGCCATGCCTGGTCATCAAAGGCTTCCTTTTACCCTTTAGCTTTGCTTATGTTGGAGTCTGATGAGGAGATTGTCAAGGAACGGGAGGGGGTTGATGGTGTTTTGCTGGATGATGTCGAGGTAATTATGGATGCCTTGAATCCTTTGGAAGGTGTAGAGAAGGAACTCCTTGAGTTTGCTTTGGTAGGAGGTGATTGTGTTTCCCCCCTTGGTTTTCATGCCTCCTATGGAGGAGTCTCTTTTGCTTCTCCCTAGCACTCTTTTGCTTCTCCCTAGCACTGTGGCTCAACCTTTTATGCTGGCATCTGATGCTCAGCTTTCTGCAGTGGATTCAGAGGTTGAAGCCAAAATTGCTCTGATAGATAAGATGATGTTTGACACTGGTATGGATTTTGAAGTGCCCATTGGAGTTCTCTTTTAGGATATTAAGAATGAACACAAGGCAGCTAAGGAGCTGTAGAAAGATATAACTCTTTCGACTCCTACCCATGATGTGGGGAAGAGGCCTATTACAAAGAATAGTAAATCTAAGAAGGATAGGGTTACAACTGCGTCTTAGAGGTCATCTGCGATACTAGCAGCTCGGGGTCCACTTCAGGGTGTTGAGCTAACAAAGATCGTGAATCAAGATGGAGTTGTGGTGGAGGGCATTTCTGATTCCTCACTTTCATCGTACTCTGATTCTATGGATGATGCGACGCATATTGCTCAGTTGCAATTTGGACCTTTTCTGGACGGTCCAGGTTCTTCTTCCAACCCTGTTTAATGTCTATTCTTTCTTGGAATGTTTTATTTCTTGTTCGCAAGTTGAAACCTTCTATTTTGATACTGCAAGAGACCAAATTACCTTGCCCCAATCTTTCTGGGGCAAGGGAAGTTTGAGACTCATGTGCAATGGATTTTGTTGGTATTGACTCTGTTGGGGCGTCTGGGGGTATTTGGGTGTTGTGGGATCCTTTGATCCTTCAACATTCTAAGGTGAGTTATGAGGATAGATTTGTTGCGGTGTTCTTTAGGGGGCCTACTGTGGGTGTATCTTGGGGTCTATTGAATGTTTATGGTCCTTCTAGTTCTTCCCTAAAATAACCTTTTTTAAATGTTTCATCTGATGTGTTGGGCAACTCTCTTTATCCTATTTGTTTTAGGGAGATTTTAATTTCACTTGTTGGCCTGAGGAATGTTCTTCTGGAGGTCCTATTAATTCTTCTATGGGACTTTTTAATAGGCTTATTGAGCGGCATGCCTTATTGGATCTGCCCTTACTTAGCACGTCTTTTACATGGTCCAATAATAGTTTGGTGTCTCTTTCTATGTTTAACCTGGACAGACTTTTGGTTGATAATGAATGGATTGAATGTTTTCCTCTGGCTACTGTGAAAGCTTTACCTAGGCTTTCTTCGGACCATACACCCATTTTACTTTCTACAAGTAGGGTGGATGATGGTCTGGTTGATAGTAAATAGATTGAATGTTTTCCTCTGGCTACTGTGAAAGCTTTACCTGGGCTTTCTTCGGACCATACACCTCTTTTACTTTCTACAAGTAGGGTTTACCTGGTCTTTCTTCGGACCATACACCTATTTTACTTTTACAAGTAGGATGGATGATGGTCCAAAACAGTGTTTTAAAAATGGGTGACCCGATCTGAAATCGGACGATCCGGATCAGGTATCATTCAACCCATTGTGGATCCAATCGAAAAACGGGCTTTCTTCGGACCATACACCCATTTAACTTTCTACAAGTAGGGTGGATGATGGTCTGGTTGATAGTAAATTGATTGAATGTTTTCCTCTGGCTACTATGAAAGCTTTATCTAGGCTTTCTTCAGACTGTATACCCATTTTACTTTCTACAAGTAGGGTGGATCGGATTGTATACCCATTTTACTTTTTACAAGTAGGGTGGATCGGACTGTATACCCATTTTACTTTCTACAAGTAGGGTGGATCGGACTGTATACCTATTTTACTTTTTCTACAAGTAGGATGGATGATGGTCCAAAACAGTATTTTAAATCAGACGATCCGGAAGTATCATTCAACCCATTGTAGGGTGGATCGGACTGTATACCCATTTTATTTTCTACAAGTAGGGTGGATGATGGTCCAAAACAGTATTTTAAAGATCGATGACCCGATCAGATGATCCGGAAGTATCATTCAACCCATTGCCGTTTCAATGGAAAAACTAAGTACCATTCAACCCATTGCGGATTCAATAGAAAATCGAAATCCGATCAATTCTCTGCATTAAATTGTGTGTTGATGTTATGAGGCCGTCTTGTGACATCATGGGATCACCAAATCTGCCGCCACATTGGCGATCGAACGATGTCTCTGCAGCAATTTTCCTTGCAACGCGAAGCATTTGTCAAGTAACGGGGCAAGCCAAAGGGTTTTACACTGCCTTCGTCTTCTTAACTTCCACGATATGGGACTTGTGCTCCATCCCTAAACGTTTTCAAAATGACACGTAGTTTGCACCTAGTGCTAACCACACCTATAATTATAGTTGTATAATTATAAATATTTATAATACTATTAATAAATATAATTATAAATTTAAAATCAATCTAAATTATTTCAAATGTCATATAGGTGGTTTTCTATTATGAATATGATCACATTAAAATTATTTTACTATTACCACATCGAATGAATATAATTATATAAAAATTGTTAAATTATTTACTATAATTACATTAAAATTATTATTGCTAGATTAAAATTTTTATTCTTATAAATATATTAAAACATTGCATAATTTATTAGTATTTAAAATTTCTATATTATGCAATAAATTGTTATTGCTATATAGATTATGGTATTTTCATATTTAATATAGAATGCAATTTTAAATTGATATATTTATAATTTTTACAAATATTGACAAATAACATGTTGTTAATTTTTTATTATTATAAGAAATTATTTTATACAAAAATAAAAATTAAATATAATTTTAAATTGTATTAAGTTGTTATATAAAATAATAAAACAAGTTCTCAGTATTTTTCATTTCTTTATACAATAATGTTAATTACCGCTATTTTTTAAAAAAATAATAAAAAAACTATATTTGTTTAGAAATTATAGTGATTTTTTGTACAAAAATATTTTAGGCCGAAACCGTTGATGCAGCCGACGTGATACTAATTCACTGTATATGGGAAATTATTATATTTAATCTTATAATATAGAAGTGTTTTCAAATATTTTAAAATTATTTTGATGTAATATTGCATTATAATTAATAATTATACCGACATCTAGCTAGGAAAACAACATCTCAATATTCATCTATTTTTACAAAATAATGAAAATACCTAATGCACCACTCCTAGTTTCTTTTGGAAACTATAAGAACATTATTTTTAGGGATTTATAGTGATTTTTTAAAAAACTTTTGAGACAAAAAATTGCCGATTCGGCCGATTGTCTGATCTGATCCACAGATCCACCTATGCAACATGGGTATGGGTGAGGACGATTTAAGTCACCGATCCGGTTTTTTAAACTTTGGTCCAAAATCTTTTAGGATTAAAATTAGGTGGTTGGAAGGGCAAGGGGTGGTTGATATCATTACGAGTACTTAGGAAAATTCAGTTACTTTTGGTTCCCTTGACTATCAGTTCCATAAAAAACTTCTAAATATCAAGCATAAACTTATTTCTTGGAAGAAGGAGAATAGACTTCATTTCAAGACTAAAACTGATGTTTTATTAATGGAGATTCAAGTTCTTGATCAACAAGTTTTTTCATGAGTGTTATCAGTGGAAATCCAGATGGATAAGAATGAAAAATTGAAGTCTTTGAATGATCTCCTCAATTCTAAGGAAATTTATTGGAAGCAAAGGTCTCACGCTAGATGGTTAAAGAAGAGGGATTTAAATACTAAGCATTTTCATGCCATAGCTAATGTGCGGAGGTGGCAAAATGATCTATTGGGGTTAGCTATAGCTGAGGAGGATTCAATTGACTTGGAAGAAGGTATTATTAGCCATTTTAAGAAGGCCTTTACCACTGAGGTTATGTTTGCTCTTAGAATGCACCGTGTTCCATTTAAAGTTTTACCTTCAGCTAGGGCTAGTCAGTCAGAGGCCGGGTGTATCTATGGAAGAGTTAAAGAGAGCTATGTTTTTTTTGCTAGGGGACAAGGCTCTTAGGCCTGATGGCTTTCCGTTATTTTTCTTTCATAAATTTTAGGATATGATTTGTGGTGAATTACTCATTTTGGTTAGAGGGTTCTTGTTGAGAGGTGAGCTTTTTAAGAAAGTTAATTCTACCTACATTGCTCTAATCCCTAAGAAATATGTCTTATCCTCATAGTCTGTTATTGGCCCGTTAGTTTGCTTACTAGCCTCTCCAAAATTATTGCAAATATTCTTGTTGAACGATTGAAGCTGGTGTTACCTTCTATTATTTCTGGTCCTCAGTTGGTATTTATACGTGGATGTCTGATTACTGATAGTGTTTTAGTTGCACAGGAATGTTGTTTTAGTTGCACAGGAATGTATTCATTCAAGACTATCATCGCAGGAACCGGGAGTTGAAATCAAGTTGGATATGAAAAAAGCATATGATAGAGTAGAGTGGTCTATTTTGCTCAAAATTTTGAATAGAATGGGGTTCGGGGAGAAGTGGAGAAGTTGGATCTTTGGCTGCCTCTCTTATGTTCATTTCTCTATTCTAATCAAAGGAAGTCCAAGGGGTTTCTTTAGAGTTTCAAGGGGTCTCTGCCAAGGTGATATGTTGTCTCATTTTCTCTTTACTATCTATGTTGAATGTCATAGTCTTATTCTTAGAAATGTAGAAAATAGAGGCGATTTTTCAAGGTTTAAAGGTGGTAGGGATGGGCCAATTTTGTCTCATCTTCAGTATGCTGATGACACACTTATATTTTGCGAGACTGATTTGTCAAAGGTGAATACTTTGGGGAGGTTTTTGTCTTGTTGTGAAGTGGTTATGAGCTTGAAGGTTACTTTTGATAAGACTTATACGATCGGGATTAATTGCTCTGAGACGCTAGTGAAGGACTTAGCAGATTCCTTGGGGTGCAAGGTGGATTCTTTTCCATTTACTTATTTGGGCCTTCTTATTTCTGATACTAACCTACCTGTCTCAGTATGATATAAAGTCATTCAAAGAATCCAATGCAAATTGGACATTTGGAAGCGAAAAAATTCCTATCTTTGGGAGGAAGTGGTACCCTATTAAGATTGTGCTTGGCAAACCTCCCTGTCTACCTGATGTCTCTCTTTCAGATGCCTACTTCAGTTATTGAAACAATTGAGAAGATGCATAATTTTTTGTGGGGTTCAAGTGAAGAGGCTGGGAAATTTTATTTGCTGAGGTGGGATAAAGTATGTACACCCAAGAGCTAAGATGGCCTGGGCTTGAGAAAGTTGAGATTTGTCAATGAAGCTCTTTTATGTAAGTGGTGGTGGCATAATAACCTTCATAGAGACCAGCTTAGGTGTCAGGTTCTTATCACCAAATATGGTGTGGATAGATATGGTCTTTGGATTGGTGGAGGTAGGGACAGGTCCAGTAGATCTAATTTTTGGAGGTCCATCTTCTTATGTAAACAACTGATTGTTCCAAACATCCAATGATGTGTGGGTGATGGCAGCTAGATTTTGTTTTGGCATCATAAATGGTTGGGTGATGGGCCTTTAAAGCTCTACTATCCTGAGAGGATGGAAAATAAGAACGCTAAGATAGCTGAGTTGGTGGAGGTGAGAGGCGATAGTGTTGTTTGGAATCTTAATTTCATTTACAATAGACTGCCAGACTTCACTCTTTCTCAGTTTCTAACTCTTATGAAAGATTTGGATAGAGTTTATATTCCTCAGAGTAGTGAGGATGAATGGATTTGAGAGGTGGAGAGTGATGGTTTATTCACAGTTAGACCTGCATATATATTGCTTCGTAATGACTGTGTTAGATGGTATCTTCCTCAAGTGGCTCAGGTGTGGAAATGGTCTATTCCCCATAAAGTACAAGTTTTCCTTTGGTTGGCTGCCCAGAATAAGATTTTTAAAATGGACAACCTCATTAAAATGTGTAAAATTTTACCTTACATTTGTTTAATTTATAAGGAAGATGGAGAGTTTGGAGCTCATCTTTTTCTTCATTGTTCCTTTGTTTCGAGAATTTGGTGTTGGTTTTTTTTTCATTTGGGGGTTCAAGTTGCTCTTCCATAAGAGGTTCTTGGGGTTGTTACTCGATTAGTTTTTCTCAATTTACCCAAAGTTGGGAGTGTTATATGGAAGATTGCTAGAGGAGCAATTATGTGGGAGATATGGAAAGAGCGTAAGAGAAAGACATTTGATGGGAATGTGTTATCTTTTGATAGGATCCTTAACAATATTAAATATTCTTTGTGGTGTTGATTGGCTCTTACAAAAGAGGGAAGGGGTATTTCTGGGGTTGATGTTTCAATTAACCTCTCCAATCTCTTCACATTGGGATTGGTCAGATGTTGTCTGAGATCGATTTGGGCTGCACCACTACCAGGTAGCTTCAAGCTAAATTTTGATGGGAGTTTTCTAGGCAACCCTAGTTTTGCAGGTTTTGGTGGTGTGGTAAGAGATTAGAATGGTTCAATTGTTTTTTCTATGCTGGTCCTATAGGCATAGAGACAACCAATCACGTTGAAATCTTAGCACTCTTCAATGGTCTTAAGATTTTTATTTCTAAGAACTTGGATGTTGTTTGTATCTTGGAGGGAGACTCTTTGAATGTGATTTGATGGTATAGGAGTAGAGAGTTCCTTGGGAACTTAGGTCGATTTGGTTTCATAGTCTAGATATGGCAGCATCCGTCACGGTTACGTTTCACCATGTTTTTAGGGAACCCAATGAGGTGGCTGACAAGCTTGCCAAGATTGGCGTTTCCTTACCTTCTCTTGTTATTTATGATGATGTAATTGTTTCTATGTAACTCCTTCTCATTAATAACGTTTTGAACATTTGTCATTATATATATATATATATATATATATATATATATATATATATATATATGAAAACATTACAAAACACCTATAGGTGAAGTTCTATAGTACTTCACGTACGACTTTATCACCGTTCAAAGTTTATCACACGGTCACGAGATGTTTGATAGTGTTTGAATTTTAATATTTGTTCTACAAATCATAATGATCTGAAATTTCATAGGTGTGTGCGCCTTAGTGAAATGCAGATGAATAAAATATAAACCAAATAATTTGAATGATACAAATTATACAAAATACCCCTATAAAGTTTTAGGGTAATTTTATCATTTATTTTATGACTACTGTTTTTTTAATATTTTATTTTAGTGCGACTTGGTTATATGTACACACGCCCTAGATCTAAAATCTGATTAGCACAATAATTATAAAAATTTAAATATTACTGGACAACTGTGATTGTATGATGAACATTGGACAGTGATGAGGTGTATGTGAAGTACTATAGATTCGCCAATAAGCGTAGGCGTTTTGTAGATGCTTCCATTATATATATATATATATATATATATATATATATATATATATATAGGGATATTCTAAACCTCACAACCCTTCAAATTACAAAGGTTCAAGACAGAGAGAATTGTGAATGGTGGATTTATTAATTTTGTTGTCTATTTTTTAAAAAAAGTTACTTTGTAAACATTACTATAAGACAAAGTGTATTTTTGTCATCTCTATAAAGGATAAAATTGAAATTTGAACTAAAAGACAATGATACTCTACAAATAAAATTCTAGGACACTAACTTCCAAAATGGCATTATACTTTTATAAAAATTTTAATTTTGATCTTACTTAATGATAAAGTTACCTATTTAAATAATTTTTTAAAAAATAATGATTGTTTTGATAAATACACTCATCACAACCCCTTCTAACTTGAACTTATATATATATATATATATATGAATGGATTCTATCAGCCTATGGGCTGATAGCTACAATGTCAACCAAAATCTCAGATTGAATATAAGTCGATCTGATGGTCACAACCTTATTGTGTATTATTATTATTATTATTATTGTTATTATTGTTATTATTGTTATTATTATTATTATTTTTACTAATCCAAGACACTTGAAATTTTAGGCGTTCATTCCTCATTAAGGTGCACCTAATAAAAATATAAAAAATAAATAATTCATAAAATATAAATTGATCAAAATACCCCCTAAAATTTTTAAGGGTATTTTGGTCATTTATATTTTATGAATTATTATTTTTATATATTTTTTATTAGAATCTCATGTTTTTTTTATAATAGACACTCAAAATTTTATGTGATTTAGATTTGCATAAAAAAAATAAAAATTTAAATACAAAATGAAATTGTGACTATTGTATCGGACTCAAATTCAATTTGAGTCGTTGACTGACACTGTAGCTCTTTTTCCTAGCTCTTTTAACACCTCGAATCTTAAAAGTTGCTTAGACATAACTAGTAGTTGGTTTAGTAAGGAGGGCATCAAACCGGACCGGTCTATTTGAATCGGGAACCAATGAACCAACATCATTTCTGGTTTGGTCAGTCCAAGAATCGAGGGATATTTTTGCCCTCTCTTGTTTGAAAAACAAAGGATGCAGGCATCTTTAGGGTTTAACAGAAGAGTAAAATAGAAAAAATAATATTTAGGGATTTACATTAAAAAGACATTAAGAGAGAGAAAGAGGGTTAATAACTTCCAGGATAGTTTGGACCAGGTGGTATGTTCTGAGCCACTTTAATAATTAGTTATTTATTTTATAATATAAAAAATAAATAAAAATATATTTTTTGGCTTTTTACCTTGTTGGATTTTAGAAAAAAAAGATTAAGCCCTGGTGAGATTCTTCTGTGAAGCCCGTGAGATTATGCAATTTTTTAATTGTTTTTAACTTTTCTACGATTTTGATTTGGAAAATATAAAAAGAAAAAAAAGTGAATAATTGGTATGTTTTGAGCCACTTTAATATTTAGTTATTAATTTTAGAATATGCAAAAATAATAGAAATATATTTTTTGGCAAACCTTGTCGGATTTTAGGAAAAAAGATTATGCTATGGTGAGATTTTTCTGTGATTCCTGTGAGATTCTACATTTTTTATTTGTTATAACTTTTTTAACATTTCGATTTGGAAAATACAAAAAGCAGAAAAAAGGTGAATAATTTAAAAAATCCAAAAAGAAAAAATAGAGCAAAAAAAAGATGCATGATTGAAAAACACCAAAAAGAAAAGAATAGAGAAATAACTTCTATGTTTTTAGTTTTATATTATTATTTTTCTTTGTGTCATCAGATTTTTTTTTTAAAAAAAAACAAACAAAGAAAAGAAGTATTGAAGAGAAGAAAACATAAACATGGTTGGGGCTTTTTTCTTTCAGTTTTTACTTATTTGTTGTTGTTTTGTTTTGTTTTTTTGTTTTGTTTCTCTTCTTTTTTTTTTTTTTTTTTTTTTTTTTTTTTTTTTTTTTTTTCAATTTCTACGTGGAGATGAACATAAATAAAAAAAAGGAAAAACTAAAAAAGTAAATGAAAAAGAAAAAAAAGAGAATGAATTTTGTATTTTTTAAAAGGGAAAAGTTTATATAGAGCCGAGGCTCTAAACAATCAAATTTGAGCTTATCTCAAAAATCTCACTAGAAAAGGTTGTTTTGATGTTCAAATATCTTCAAATTGATCATCTCGACATCAAGAAGCATGGACATGAGAAAAAAATAGATTTCAAGTTTTAGAAATAGTATCTTTTATAACACATTTTTGGACCGTCAATTTTCAAGATTTTCAAGTTTTCATAGATCTGTCGATCTACACTAGTTTTGACGCTTTAAACTTTATAAATAAATATAAAACGATATTTTAAGGCTATCATGACGATTTCCAATATTGAAACCACATTTCTCGAGGCTACTATTTGTTTGTTTAGAGCCTAGGCTCTATACAAACCGCACCCTTTTAAAAATGAGATTGTACAAAAGATTAATTGTGACCACCTTGTGCAAAATATAAATGGTCTTATTTTATACTTTTCCTTTAAAATTTTTGAAGTTTGTCATGTGTATTTTCATATTTTCGAAAAAATCACATGGAAGATTATTTTTAAAAACAAAAAAGAAAAACATTCAGGACAATTTTTTTACTTTCTTTCAATTTCATTTTAGCAAATGAAAACAAGAAAAAGAAAAGTGCAAAAAATAGAAAAAAAGGAGAAGAGAAAACAAGATTGAAAATTTAAACAATGGATTTCAATTTCGGTTTGAGCCTTGATAAATTATTTTTGTTGCTATTTTTATGAATTTTTTTTGTTTATGTAGATTGTTTCTTAATTTTCCAAAATCTTCCCTATTTTCCCAAATTTCCCTTATCTTAGTAATTTTATTAATTATTTAATTCCATGGACAAGTCTGACCGGTGAACTGACCCGGTTCAGGTGATTTGACCGAATAGATGGCCTCACTTTTTGGTCACCGGACCACTCCCAACAACATTAGTTCAAATTAGGAAAATTGTTTCGTGCGTGTTGGACCACATTTCTACAATATGCGGTTCCAAAGTATAAAGCATCCATTTTAAAAATGAATGCAAATAGATGGTCAATCTACAAATAATTGAAACTAACAGTTTAAATGTTTTTTTAATAGAATTATTATTTCTAATTTTTAAAATTTATTTACTTATTTATTTTCATGATCTTCATGTTAGAGATTACATGTCGTTAAAAACTAAGTCCAAAAATCAAAAATAGATTTCTAAGAGGCGTCTCATTAATTACCCAAAAAAAAAAAAGAGGCGACTCATTTCTACACACTCATAAAAACCGTTTCTGGGTATGGGTAGGTCAACTAGTTGTATTCTCTTCTTGGTTGACTTTAGTGTAGGGCTGTTAACTGACCTTGTAAGCCCATGTGCTTTAATGCCAGGCTTGGTTTCAAGCTGCATGTTCAGGCATGCAAGCTGGGCACAAGTTCGTTAAGGACCTAAAATATTTTGGGGCCATATCAATCCATGCCTGGCCCCAGGTACCTGAGCCAAGCTCAGGCCTCATTATCATGAATTTGATTGGGCTGGAAACTACATTTTAGGACCCAAACTTGCAATACGCATGTTTTTGGGTTAAAGCTGCCTAGGGCCCCTTAACAGCCCTCCTCTAGGGAGCCTGATACCCAATCTGGTCAGTTGTATATAAGTACAATTGTCTCTAGTCTTATGCCTCTGTTAATATTTTATGATTCTAAATGACTGTGTCACTCATAAATATCATGATCAAGGTTAAAGAAATGGAAAAGTATATAGTGAGACCATTTATCTTTGATATAAGATAGTCACAATTGATCTTGACCATTGGATGTGAAATTAAATAGTTGCATTTATTCTATCGACCAAACTCAAACTTCAAAATAAATTTTTTCATCGCATGGTTGTAAGTAATTGTCGCCTCCTTGTATCAAAGGTAAATGGTCTCATTGTATACCATCCTGAAAGAAATTGCGTAATATATTTATTCCCATTCCAATTCGTCATTGCAAATGTGATTCTACGAGGTAAACAAGTTAACAAATATTGTGTTGGTCCTAAAAATGCATTTGAAGAAAAAGTTGTACTTTCAAACATTCTCAGGTCAATGCTAAATCTACTTTGTTGCCTAAATTCATATGAAGTTCCAAACTATTTGCCTGAAAGAAAACCAATCGACGGACAGCAAAAACAAATTAAGAATATATTTAGCATCATATAAGACAGAGATATTATGATAATTGTTTTAGAAGACTGAGTAATTTTATTTTCTCTGAAGTATGAAACGATCACAGAAAACTAGAAAATCCATGTGCAGCAGTAAGCACGTCCAATATTGCTAGTAGTTCATTTGGAAAAAATCTCCACAAATTCAAGGGAATATTAAGTTGACATCGGGAGATGCCCATTTAACTCGCATGAGATCTGCTCTGATCACATCCTTGTCTTCCTTCCGGTTATGGGACAGCAAACGCATATGGATTCTCATTGTCTTCAACACACACGAATGGCCAAGTAAGAATTTCGCAAATTCCATATCAAAAATAGGCCCTGCTCTTGCGATTTCATAACCTGGCCTACCATACAGCCTATGCAGGAGGTAGATTCTTGAGACTGATATGTGAATGGTCTCAAGATGTTTCATGAGGCAATGGCAAGATTCTTGGGTCTCCCAATACTTGTCTTCACAATAAGATTCAATTGCATGCCTGTGAGGGTCATCCTGCACCACAGAACCAGAGTCATATGTAGGAAAATGGAACAAAATAAACACCGAAGTACCATGAGTTTCAAATTTGAATATCTCAGAGCTATCACTTTCAATTTTGTCATGACTAGACCTGCATTTCTTTGTAATGGCAACAAAAACTCAGAGCGCATGATCAGTTACAATGAAAATAACAAATTAGGAACAATAAAGCATAAGGCAAAGCTAAGGTTTTGAGGAGTAAGAAGTCTAACCCCAACAATGAGTTTCTTTATAAAAGGAGAAACACGAAGCAAGTTGGAAACCATGCTTCTGTCCTTTTCTTCGATAGGTAAAATTCCCAGCTCTAACTTGCTTAAATTCTCAAATGTCCCCACAGAATACCAATTAATGGCAATTGAACCGAGGCCCTAGATCCAAGAGAACATGTCAAAACATATATAGCTTCACAATCAATAATATGCGAACATTAATAAGAGCATGAAGAAAGAAGCAGCTACCCTTATAATGAGAGATCCAAGGGAAAGGGTTTCAACACGCAGCAAATGACCCCAAAAGATTTTGCGGTCAGAGAGCGCTGCTCTATAATCATCTTCCTGTTCTTTACAAAGAAAAGTTGGTGAAAGTAAAACATCCTCAAGCTTTGGTGTTTTCTCAAGATGAACAGTGACTGCACACTTAACATGTAACACTCGAAGATTCGGAAGACTAACCAAAATATGGTTGAAACCCCAGCAATCATCTATTAATAAGAACTCAAGACAACGAGATTTTGTAAGTATACTCTCAATCAGGATCTCTGCGATTTCGCATCGGTTAAACTTAAGAGTTTTTACTCTAGGAAAACAAACAAAATTGGAGCTGGGTTCTAGCTTGCAATCACAGAAGTCTAGTGTCTCAAGAAGTGGAGACTTCAATATGGCTTGAACCAAGCTATCCCTTAGTACACATTGATTGAGCTTGAGAGTCCTCATATTGCTGAAACCCTTAAAGTTGGGTGGAGGTTTAAGCTTGCAATCAACAATCTCCAACAACTTCAGTGACTTACAATTGAGCAAAAGATTGGGTACCTCATAAACTTTGTTGGACTCCTTCGTGAGACGCTGGTTGCAGAGAAAGAGTTCCTCAATCTTTCTGTCTACTAGGAGAAAGATCCACATATCCAGAGCATTGTGGCAAAGACAGAAGTCAGCCTCTATGCTAAACCTTTGAATCAAGCTCTTGCGATGAATAAAGATTCGATTTACGCCATAGATAAACCTTTCGTGTTTCTTGGTAGCTTTACGATAAGGAAATCTCCTCGGGAGCACGGATTGCAGATCTGTATTCAAGTGGGGAATCTTGGTCCAAACATTCTTCCACTTATGGGATAGGACTGATGTTCTTATTGCATCTTTGATTGGCAAGAGGGAAAGAATTGAATAAAGAATAGGCTTAGGCAATTCCCTTAAGCGGTCAGAACCACCACCATTGATTATTTGCACTGTGTCATTGGTTGTCTGAGCAGTGTTCCTATGCCTCTTCTTCTCTCTCTCCATTTTTGAGATAATGTCCTGGATGGTCTCCTACTCTATGCATAAAGTTAGAGGATCTACTGATACGGTGGAGGGGAATGGAATTCCTTCACTGTAATAGACGTGCTGGAAAAGAGCTGTTCAAGAACAGTTCAAATCTTTGAATAT
Source organism: Amborella trichopoda (assembly GCF_054954075.1). Classification (NCBI taxonomy): domain Eukaryota; kingdom Viridiplantae; phylum Streptophyta; class Magnoliopsida; order Amborellales; family Amborellaceae; genus Amborella; species Amborella trichopoda. The sequence continues at coordinate 16,711,590 of NC_142342.1, read as the reverse complement.
CAAACTAAACCTCCAAATAAAGTCATACATATGTTCCACTCTAATTGATTAGCACACAAATGAAGAAATAGAGAGGCTCATCATTTCAGAGCCTAAATCTCTCTCTCTCAAGATTGCTCACCCTGTGATGATGGTGGGGAAAGGAAAAATTACTTTACAAAACAGAGAGAGATAGAGAAATGGTAAAATTGTGGAAGTTGGTGAATATATGAAATCAAATGAAGTAGGGTTTTGTAATCTCGAGATTTTAGAAATGTAGAGTCATCTCGAGTTGCATGCCTCCCGGTTTTACTTTGAAAAGAGTTGGATTCGGTTTTTAAAATAAAGTATAGATGAAAGTATACACGAATTATTATATAGAGCCGAGGCTCTAAACAATCAAATTAAAGCCCACCTCAAACATTTCACTAGAAGAGGCTTTATTTATGAGTAATGATCCTATGATGTGTGTAAGATCTTAAAAGATCACCATTAAATTTGGTACAAATCTCTATAAAAGTTATCAATGTGGAACTTGATTTTTTTAGAGACTTGTGTCAAATTTAATGGTGATTCTTTGGGGTCCTACACACACGGGTGTGGGAGGATCTCATAGGATCATTACTCTTTATTTATTTATTTATGCTCAAATATCCTCAAATCGTTCATCTTGACATCAAGATGCATGGACATGAGAAAAAAATCGATTTCACATCTTGACATCAAGTTTGGCAATAGTGCATTTTGTAACGCATTTTTGGACCGTCAATTTTCAAGATTTTCAATTTTTCATAGATCTGCTCAATCTAATATTTGAAGCCTTAAATTTTATAGTTAAATACAAAAATATATTTAAGGCTATCACAAAGATTTCCAGTATTGAAACCATTTCTTGACACTATTTGAAGGTGTGCTTTACTTTGATTGTTTAGAGCCTCAGCTCTATACAAACCGCACCCTTGTTTTAGACCCTGGTAATTTCCCATCCAGACTGTGGATTTGGATGAAACCGGTCTGGTTAATAGAATTTCTATGAACCTCAAATTATGAGTCCAACCATATTGAACTTAGTGAACATGACCCATTAGAATTCCCCAAAACCTGCAACCTTGTACCTAGTCACCTTTCCGAACCTAAAATTAGGCTAAAAAATTATCTTAATTGACCAAGATTATCATCTTAGATTAGATACCCCTGAGTCTAAGAAATATAGAAAACTACCCCAGACACCAATTTGACACCTAAAACTTGAAACTAATATCCTAAAGTCCTAACCTTGTAGACCTCTAAAAAGTAACTCAAATTTGACCAATGGCCTATGGGCTGATGGAATAGTGTAAAACCCAATGGCCAAGATTGAATATTGGCCAATCTAATAGTCATAATTATATTTTATAATTAAATTTTAATATTTTTAAATACAAATTAAAATTGAGAAAATATTTCCATATCTCCTAATTTTAGGTTTCATTTCTTGAGAAACCCAATGTTTTAAAAGATATATTCTAGCCCCCTAGCCACTTTAAACCTATTTTGTAACCTAAACAAATGTGTGAAAGGCAAACTCTTTCTAAACCCAATCATTTCTCTCTCTTCACTTCTATACCCCAAACTTCTCTCTTTCTCTTTCTTCATGTGTCTCACTCTCTCTCTCTCTCCTCCCTTCTTTCTCCAAACACCTCTCTCTCTCTCTCCCCCAGTAACCTCTCACCTTCATGAAACCCTTCTCTCTCTCTCTCTCTCTTGAAGTTTGGGAGAATGGCTTTTAGAAAACACATGTATTTTTAGATTTGTTTGGCCTAAAAAAACATGTTTAAATTAGCTCAAGGGGTTAGAAGAATAAAATCTATAATTCTTATACCTTAAGATATCTTTTAAAACCTTGGGTCTATGCAAATGAAACTTAAAAATAGAGGGTACGGAGATATTTTTCCATTAAAATTACATGAAATTTGGGGCATCCACACTTCTCATCGAGGTACATCTAAAAAATATATTAAAAAAATAGTTCGTAAAAAATAAATTGACCAAAATAACCCTGAAAGTTATAGGGGTATTTTGGTCTATTTAAATTTTTGAATTATTTTTTAATATTTATATTAGATTTGCCTATTTTTTTAAAATGACCTTCAAATTTCAAGTGATTTAGATTTGTAAAAAAAATCAAATTAAAATTCAAATACGACATATAGTTGTGACCCTTAGATCGGCCTATATTCAATCTGGGCCATTAGGTGTTTACCATAAATGTCAGTTAAATGGTAGACATCGGCTTCTCTCTATACATATATTTAGATTTTTCATATATATATATATATATATATATATATATATATATATATATATATATATATATATATATATATATATATAGGAAATGATCATATAAGCCCACTAGCTGATGAAATAGTATAAGCCCAACCGCTCATACTAAATTTGGGTCGGTCTGACAGTCACAACTACATTTGATATATAATTTGAATATTTTTTCTACAAATCTAAATCACATGAAATTTGATACGTCCAATCTTTCCTTCATGATCCACCAAACAAAAATATTAAAAAAATAATTCGCAAAAGATAAATTAAGCAAAATACCCTTAAATATTTTTGGGGTATTTTGGTTCATTTAATTATTATTAATTAAATTTTTGATATTTTTATTATATTATTTGATTTTTAAGGAATAGTGTAAGCCCAATGGCTTAGATTGAATCATTGTTGATCTAACAATCATAATTGCATTTTATATTTCAAATTTAGTATTTTTTATATACAAATTCAAATTACATGAAATTTGGGGTGTCCACATTTCTCTTCAAGGCACACCTAACAAAAATATTAAGAAAATAATTAGTAAAAATTAAACTAACTAAAATATCTTGAAATTTATAAGGGTATTTTGGTCAATTTATTTTTTTGAATTGTTTTTGGTCTTTTTATTATATTTGAATATTTTTTAAATTTCCACTAATTTATATTTGTAAAAATAAAAATATAAAATTCAAATACATTATCTAGATCGTTCATTTTCAAAATTTTCATATGTTTATAGATCTACTTGATTTCCAATTTTGGAGCTTCAAATTTTATAATTAGAGATGAAAAGGGATTTTAAGATAATCTTAATAATTTTTTACATCAAAATTATATATGATGATCAAATTTGGAGGTGCACCTTAAATGGATTGTTTACGATTGCAACCTTATATATATATATATATATATATATATATATATATATATATATATATATATATATATATATATATATATATATATATATGGAAAAATCTGGGATTAGCCCACTAGCTCATATAAAACATATGAGCCTAACGGCCCAGATTGAATATATGCTGATCTGATGATAACGGATATCCAGTAGTGTTTGAATTTTAATATTTTTTATACAAATTTTAATCACTTATAATTTTAGGAGTGTGTACATAAAAAATATTTGAATCTTTGAAAAATATAAAAAAAATATTTTACATGAAATAAATTTACCAAAATACCCCAAACATATTTTGGGGGTATTTTGGTCTTTTTTTTAAATAATTTTTTTATATAATTTTATTAGGTGTAACTTGATGAGAAGAACATACGTCTAAAATTTCAAATGTTTTGGATTTATAGAAAAAACATTAAAATTAAAATACAAAATGAAGTCGTGATCACAGATGGGCCGATTCAATCTGGGCCGTTGGGCTCATTTGTTCATATGAGTTAGTGGGCTAAACCCAGATTTTTCATTCATATATATATATATATATATATATATATATATATATATATATATATATATATATATATATATATATATATATATATATATATATATATATATCAAGGCTACAAAACGTCTATAGGTGAAGTTCTGCAGTACTTCACCTATGGTTTTATCACCATAAAAAGTTTATCACGCGGTCACAGATGTCTGATAGTGTTTTAATTTTAATATCTTTTTACAAATCGTAATTATTTGAAATGTTGTAGGTGTGTGTGCCTTAGTGAGATACACATGAATAAAATATAAGACAAATAATTTGAATGATACAAATTATGTAAAATACCCCTATAAAGTTTCAAGGGTAATTTCATCTTTTTATTTTATGACTATTATTTTTCTAATATTTTATTTTGGTGCGACTTGGTCATATGTACACATGTCCCAAATTTTAGACTGATTAGTTAAATAATTATAAAAATTCAAATACTACTGGACAACTGTGACCGTGAGATGAACTTTGGACGGTAATGAGGTATAGGTGAAGCATTGTAGAACTTCACCTATAAGCGTTTTGTAGATGCTTCCTATTTATGGGAATGAGAAATGATATGATGCAACCGTTGTATCATAGTAAGATGAAATGGTGAGTTGGCCAAATTTTGGCCATTGGATTCTTGAGCAATCCAATGGGTGACATTAAGACTTACAATTTGAAAACCCCAAAACAATCTGTGCGCCTCTTTCTCCTGCTCTTCTCTCCTCACTACTTCTTCTATCTCGTACTCTCCCACCTCTCTCTCTCTCCCCTAGCACGCTTTCCCTTCACTCTCCTCCTCTCGTCTTTGGTCGGGTGCCTCGATCTCGCCCCCCGTATCTAGATAATCAGGTGACACGTGTCTTGGATTTGGAAGACCCGAGACTTGTGACCGCTCTCTCAAGAACCTTGTTCACAAAACACGGCAAGTGGCCAACTAGTGAGAGAGGAATTTTAAACATGAGGTGGAGACCAACCTCACTTGGGTCCGTGACTTACTCGGGCTGACTAGTGCGAACGCCCTCTTAAATCACGATGGATAGCCCCCCAGCTGCTTCAGCTGGTTCGGAATCACATCCCTTGATCTGCAATCTCCTTGTTTTCTGCAAAGCACTCACATGGTTAATTTGCAAGACAAGTGGGTCGAGGAACCCACCCTTGTCTTGGTGCAAACATGCACAGATGTGCACATTCAGATGGCAGAGAAAATGAGAAGTTACGGTGATGAAGAAGATGATTCGAATAAGGGGAGAAAAGAGAAGAGGACTTGATAAGGAGACGAGCGTAGCCTGATAGATGGATCAATACAGTGACCGACTCGGAGTGGTAGTAAGACGGGCATGGTAACTCAGACCGGCGCTATGGCAATACTACTTGAAACCAAGGCCGATATAACTGTCCTAATCTGGTATGGCAGTAAGATGAGCATAGTACTCTGGACCAGCACGACGACAATACTACTCGATAACCAGACCGCTATGGCAGTGCTAGACCAAGTCTATCCTTCAGTCAAGCAAGAAGAGAAGAAAAGAGAAGAGACGAGAGCAGAGAGAAGACATGAAAGAAGGAGAAGGCAAGAGCTGGCGGCGTTAGGCATCGTTGTCCACAGTCGTGGAATAACAGCGTCGTGGCCCCTTAGTGACTTGCGCGCGGCAATGAAGCCTTTGCTCCAGCTTCATGGCCCAGCCTTTAGGCAACATTCCTGACGTGAAGAACCTCCCACGAGTAGGGGAGCTTGGCACCAATGAATTCATCGACGAAAGCTTGGTGGGGGGTGAGCCAATCTGGCTCACCGAGGCTTTGTGTGAACCAAGGTGGCCTTTGAGCGTCACCTTTGCTAGTGACCCTGTCCACTTTGAGGTTAGAGAAGACAACGGCGAGAATGTAAGAATAGAAGAAGGGGTAGGCCTCTTCCATTGTTTGCACAGGAGCACAGCCTCAAGCAAGGACTTGCCGACCCTATGCAAGAGGATGGTGAAGACCCCAGGCCTGAAGTGGTCTTCTGCTGGTCTTCGAGTGCAAGGAGAGCACTAGTACCTGAAAGGGTACTCTTCCTGAACCATAAGAGTGCTGAGTCAATACCGAGCCATTCTGAAGCGCGCTTCCTTGTTAGCTGCCAATCAATGCTCGGTAGGATATTATGACAATTGCTCGAACACAGTCAAGGTGCTATTGGAAACCTGGAGCCATGTCAGTAATACATGACTTCTTGGTCATGAGGAAGCAAGGATGTCTCTGCTTGACCCGTACTTCATCGGTGGGCTCCACTCATCGGTGCTATATAGGACGAGTTCGTGCCTAGGATGATGTCTTGTAAGGTCGACAATGGAGGAAGGGGCTTGAGAAATTATTCCTTGACTGGTGGCTGAGGAATATGATTCCTTCGACGAGTTGTCCTCGATGCTCATCTCCTTTTGGATCCCTTGGGAGATATTTGGTTCGTCTTATCGGGCTGATGAGTGGCCTTGCCTTCGCAGACTACTTCACGCTTCAAGGACTTGAGCCTACTTCATCCACCGTAAACTTCCCAAGGCTGAGAAGTCAAGGGCTCTAAAGGGTCTAGTGTAGGCTCATAAGGAACCTGTAGAGGGATTTCCTCCTGGACGGGAGTGATGGCTTGGAAGCATTATGGGAAAACGGCGCAAACAATGTGGCCTTTCTGTACCTTCTCCGTGACTACAGCTTCGATCCCTCAGCTCATGGCTCCATACCTGGTGATATGGCCACCAGAGATTTTCTGTACCCTAGGCAAGACGTCTACGCTGCCTGGCGGGTTTGGGAGTGATGAGAACCTGTTGGAGCATTGCCTCGAAGAGGGTCTACAGAGGGTCTAGCGCACTTCCCTGGGCTTGTGACGAGAGGTCTTCTTGCACTGGTGGAACAGGGACTTGAGGGTATCCTTCTAGGTTACCACGAACTTCTTGGTGCTGATGCATCTTCTTTGCCAAGAGCTTGTGGAAGCCAATGCATTCGCTCAGGTCATGGTCTCGTATTAAATGATATGGACACCAGAGGTTCTCAGTTCCTAGAGGCAGGAACTTGTGCTGCCTTGTCGGTTTTAGCATGATGAGACCTTCTTCGAGCATTACCGAAAATACTGCTTGGAGGACGGTAGGTGCTTCGTCATCCTCTTAGATTGTCACTACATGGGAAACCTCAGTTGCCCCGAATGCTTTCTTTATCTCTTCGAGCTTTATCTAGCCCTTGTTAATAAGGGCTTCGATAATGTCTTTGAGCGTATAACATTCTTGACTGGGGTGGCCTACTCTCCTGTGATATGTGCAGTATCTGTCTCCTGTCTAGCCTGTTCTAGGGATTCGACTCCGACAGCTGGATCATGTTTGCTCTAGTAGTAATCGAAGCAGCATAGGAACCCATTCCTTCTTGAAGGGGTACACCTTATTCTAGTGCGGGATCCAGTAGTCACTTTGGCGGGACCTTATTGTAGGACTACTGCTACTTGCCTTTAGCCTAAGATGTTTGTGCCTTGGTTGTGACTACCCCTTTGGAGAGGTCCAAGGTTTGAGGGGCGGCTTTCTTAGTGTCAGTCACGATGACAGTCGCACTAATCATCCCTTTTTGTTGGTTGCCCCGATTGTTGGAGCGAGAATTGCCATTGCCCCGGCCGTTTCTCGAGCTAGAGGGCTGCTGGCGAGATCCACCATTGTGCTTGGACAGACCTTCTATATGAACTGCTTTAGAGATGCACTCTGACATGGAAGGTAGATTGGAAGCCTCAACATGCAGGGTGATCTAGGGCAGCATATTTCGTATGCGGGTCTGAACTGCTTCCCTTTCAGTCATGGGAGTGGGATGATAGGTTGCCAACTTTCTCCATCGGGGGATGAACTTATCGATTGGCTCACCACACTCTTCTGTTAGAGTGAGGAGCTCGATGGTTTCCACATTTCTCTAGACTTCGTAGAAGCGCTAGTAAAACAGTTGCTCCATTTTCTGCCATGTGTGTACCGAGCTTGGAGGTAGCCGAGCATACCACTGAAAGGCTGGCCCTTTTAGAGTCTCGACGAACTGACGAAGGAGGAGCCACCCGTCAGCTACCGTCTCTCGAAAAGCTACTTGGAAGTGAGTTATATGCTGGTGTGGGGATGTAGTACCATTGAACAAGGGGAGCTTCCCTTTTTGATAGTTTGAGGGAAACAACACCTGGTCGATATACGAGGAGTACGACTTTTGGTAAAGTGGCGCCCCTTGCATGTTCAGGATCTTACTCTTGAGACTGTGGGTCACCATGGCATCTATATCAGCTAGAGAAATCTTGCAGGGAGCAGAGCTGTCTTGGGAGGCCGGTGGGGGAGTTTGCCCGGGAACTATGTCCTCACTAGGCGGGGAGTTGGCCTCATGGTGAGAAGAAAGGGTCTTGGAGGCCTCGAGGTGATCCATCTTTTTTAGAATGGATTGCATCATTACCTCGAACTTGTTCATCCAATCTTCTTCAGCATTACCCTGCTCATTGATCACCATGACGCTGATCGTTTCTTTTGGAGGATCAGAGCTAGGCAGAGTAGTGGACTGCCGGGGCTGACGAATCCTACGTGGCAAGTCGATTTGTAGGGGCTCAACATGCCCTGACTGGACTTGAGTCTTGTATGTCGACCGTGTGAGGACCTGTTCTTGACGGTCTTGGAACCGTGATTTCTTAGCAGCTCGGTCTTTTCCTACAACTGTAACCAGCAATATTCTTGGACTTCTTGCTTAGGTTCTGGAATCTGAAGAGGGAGAAGGGATTGTGAGGCAGGACGTTATCATGAGTGGTAACCTCAACTGCCTTAGGGGTCTTTCTAGTCAGGAGATGCAGACCTCTCTTCTACTTGATCTCGAGGCTACAATAGACTTCACTCCAGAAATGAGCCTGGTATTTGGACTGCCCCTTCTTTCTTGAGCATGCGAGGGCTGTGTCCATCAACTAGAGCAGAGAATGAGGTCCAACGATAAAGGACAATTTGGGTTGCTGCCTTGGAGGCTGTAGGCGTTTATCTACCATCACGCCTTTGCCCCAAATTCCCTTGTGAGTTCCGGGTGCATGGCTGACTCAAGATGGTACTCTTAAGGAAAACCTTTGAGTACCAGGTCTTGAGGTATTTGCCTGGCAAAGGAATGGTGACAGAAGAAGGAACTAGCTCATGACTCTGCCTGAGTCAAGATCGGGGAGGAACCATTGAAGCTGGTGCATGTGCACCTTTGGAACCAACCCTCCGGCTGACTTGGGGGTCAACCCGGGCTCGGTCAGCTGGTTCGGCCTTAGGAGGCCGAGACCTACGAGCTCGTGTCTATGAGGGACCGGGTAGGCGCTTATTTCTCACAGGGTGAAGCCCTGTGTGCTAAGAGGGAGAACGAAGTGGTCGACCCCCCTGTGCTCGAGCTGGCACAGAACTGGCGCTACCCCGAGCTGTGGGATGCAGATGCATGGCGTGTGCAGGGTTCGGCTCAAGAAGGCCTAGCCTTGAATGTGAGCTCAAGGCAGCATGAAATTTGCCCCGAGGCATGACTCAAGAGGATGGACCACGAGGTGTGTACGAGAGGTGGAGGCCCCAAGATCTCCTTCTCGGTGTGTCGAGCCTCTAAGCATAGAGGTTCAGGACGGTGAAGGAGTATGAGCGGTGGCCTTGCGACAACCCTCATGAGCGATGGCAACCTGCTTGCCTTACACGAAAGTGGACAAGGCAGTCTTTCAGCGTACCTTAGCAATGTGATTGGCAAGGGACTTGCCAGTAGCAAGGTGCGTGTTGTGGGTGATAGCAAACGTGCTACCCATGAGAAGGGCCTTTGTGGAGGGTCCACCAAGACTAGAAAGTGGGGAGTTAGGGACCTTCAAGTCCCTTCTCGCACCAAATATAGGAAAGATCCTTGGAGCCGGATTGTGAGTCCTGACTCAAAAGGAGTGTAGGGAATGAGGCTTGAGAACCTCGCTTCCCCGGGACGGTCACGAGTATGGGGATGAGAAAATCCCCAACTCGGATGAATGGGTTGAATAACCGAGATGCCATGGAATGCAGTGTAGAAAATAATAGGTGATGTCGATCAAGCAAAAGCGAACCAACAAAGGGGTAGCAAGTCCCCAGTGGAGTCACCAGGCCGGTCGTATGCCTTGATCTCGCCCCCCCGTATCTAGATGATCGGGTGACATGTGTCTCGAGTTTGGAAGACCCGGGACTTGAGAGCACTCTCTCAGGAACCTTGTTCACAGAACAAGGGCAGGTGCCCAACTAGTGAGAAAGGAATTTTAAACGTGAGGTGGGGACCAACATCACCTGGGTCAGTGACTTACTCGGGCTGATTCAAGAGGGTGCCCTCTTAGATCACGACGGAAAGACCCCTAGATGCTTTAGCTAGTTCGGAATCGCCTCCCTTGACCTGTAATCTCCTTGTTTTCTACAAAGCACTGACATGGTTAATTTGCAATACAAGTGGGTCAAGGAACCCACCCTTGTCTTAGAGCAAACATGCACAGATATGCACAATCAAATGGCAGAGAAGATGAGAAGTTAGGGTGATAAAGAAGAGGATTGGAATAAGGGGAGAAAAGAGAAGAGGACTTGACAAGGAGACGAGCCTAGCCTAAGAGCTGGATCAGTACAGTGACCGACTCAAAGTGGTAGGAAGACAGGCATGGTAATTCAGACCGACGCGACGACAATACTACTAGAAACCAAGGTCAATATGACTGTCCTAATCTGGTGTGGCAGCAAGATGAACATCGTACTCTGGACCAGCACGACGGTAATACTACTTGACAGCCATACCACCATAGTAGTGCTAGACCGAGTCTATCCTTCAGTCAAGCAAGAAGAGAATAGAGCAGAGAGAAGACACGAAAGAAGGAGAAGGCAAGTCCTAGTAGTGTTAGGCATCGCTGTCCACAGCCATGGAATAACAACGTCGTGGCCCCTGGACGGGCGCTGGACACTGCTGCTCACGGCGAAAGGGCGAGTAGTGAACTACAGACGGCGTTAGCCATCTTCGTCAGTAACACGAGAAGGCAGCACTACCCTTCGCGAGCGACAGTAGGTACAGAGCGCATGAAAGAAGCCTACGGACAGGCGATAGGCATCCCCACGACCCTTCGTGGGCAGCGATAGGCATAGGGCACAAGAGAAGCCTGCAGGCAGTGATAGACATCACCGTCTACGATAGGTGCGAGACACTGAAAACATGTTCACGATTGGTGATGACTATCGCCGTCTGCACTTACGCAAGACGTTAAAGACATGCCTACATACAGCGATGAGCAGCGCCGTCTGCGACTCATGAGAAGAAAGAAAGATGGCTCGCGATCAGCGACGCACATCGTCGCACATGACACCAATCTTGGAACCGAAACAGGAGCTCGACCCACCACTTGAACATAGCTCGGCTCACCGTGTGCTCCTTCAGACGGCATTACGCATAATGACAACTAACGCAATGTGTGAACCATGTTGAGGGAAAGAGACGAACGAGGAGAGGGAGAAAGAAGCTCGTGCACGACGTTGTCATTGACATTCAAGACCTGCGAAGTCATAGGAAGAGGAAGAGAGAGAGCATGCACGACACTGCCACTACTATGCATGGCCTCTGAAAAAGACTCAACAGAGAAGACAAAGAAGAAAGAGAAGAAGAAAGAAAAGAAGAGAGAAAAAGAAAACTAGAGAGAGAAGAAGGGAAGAGAGAGAAAATACCTTGAAGGTAGGAGGGGTATCGCTCTAAAATTTATCTCTCCTCTCTCTCTCTTTCTAAAGAAGACACGTGACCCAACTCGTTCTCTTGAAATAGGAATTTTTATTAATCAAAAGAGTCTCTGTGAGTCCAAAATAGAGATCCACTTACAACGACGGGTAGCATCTACTTATAGACTAGGGTTAAAACGTGGGCGGATCACCCAAAACTAACCCTGATTGGGGATAAGTACAACTTATTAAAATTAAGAAAATTAAGAAAATAGGGTGCAAAATGACTGATCTGCCCCTACCTAACAATTGGGAAAATTCCAAAACAATCACTGCTGAGAACTGGGGACATTCTTGATTCTTCTTGGACGATCCATTGAGGATCCGGCATCTGAATGAACCAAAGATGATTTCCATCGCATAGAGCTCGATGCTATAATCATTTTGATAATAATTTTAAGCCACGAATCACACTTTAAAGGCATGATCACGTAACTTGAAATTTGAATAGATCTTGAAAACTTTTGAATGATAGTGTGTCCTCATCTTGATATTTTTCTTCGATTTCTTCGCTAAATTGCACTGAGCATGTCACCACGATCGCATTGCAATGAATGAGATGTGATTTGGTGCCTGAATGAAGATTTGACAATCTTGAACTTTTGGCCGAAATTTAGGATTCCGACTGTTAGAATCTATAGTGACTTCAATGAGATCTTATGCGAAACTCGACCGTTCATCATGCGCATGGTTCAGACCAGTGATAGTCACAAACCTTACGTACGTAATGCAACCAGTCTCGCATCGATCGGGCACGCGGGCGTTGTGATATGGTTGTTCGAGTGAGTGGAGGTCCTACAGATTTTTGTAATATTTCTTCAAATCGTAAACTTCTCTCTAGCTTTTCTCCTTGCTCCCACATCGTCATGAGGCATACTACATATCAAACGCTTGTTTCGATGAGATGAACATGCTCCAATAAGTTTGAGCAAGATCCGATCTCAGACGAGGGAGATATGGACATTGCAATTTCACTGTTCATGACTGTGCTTTAATGGAGTTTAGTTGTAGGGTGGCCACACGAGAATAGTGTGCGACTCCTCTTGTTTCGGTCTTTTACCCATAAATTCTTCCTGGAGTGTCTGTTTAAGTTGAAATTTGACCCTTGGGGGCTTTCAACAGTGCTGAATCCAATGACGATGGTTCCATGGTCGTTTGATGTGCCGAGAGTAGGGTTTCAGTTATTGGGGTCTATTTCAGGATGCTAGAGGCTGATTCTTCCGAAACTGTTTCTCAGTATACACTATCTTAAGGACGTCAGAATGTGAAGAAACTTGGCAGGAGGCTTTTAGGAGTCCTTATGAAGATTTTTACGTGTTTTGGCGCCATTCTGAGACTGTTGAAATTTCCACTATTTGTCAAGTTTTATTGACCGGCTTCTCTCTTTTATTCCGCATCGGGGACCCATGGTGCTGAAAAATGTCTTCAAACAGTCTTCTCATCCTGTTTTTCTGTCGAATATCTTCTTCTCCCCATCATCTCCCATGATCCTCTCTTTCTCTCTTCTTCCCTCTCCACGCTTTCTCTCTTTTCTTTCCTCACTCATTTTCTTCCTCCATCTCTCTCATTGCTCCCAAAAAATCTCAAAGAATTGGTTCCCTTAGAGAGAGAGAGAGGGATTCAAGGGTGTTTTCTCTTCTAATTTGCAACTGTAAAAGCAGCTCTGGTTTTTCAGGGCAATGGTGGATTTTGCTGCATTTTTGCGCGGATGATCTCAGGTTTTTTTCTTTTTGGCCCTGGTCTTTTAATCTTCGGAAGCAAAAGGAGAGGACTCAATGTGGTTTGTGATAGGTTTTGATCTTGATGGAATTTAGCTTTTCTTTTTCTCGTTTTAGTAGGTTTTCGTTTTATTCTGCTTGAATATCAGTAAAAGGTTCATGCGCTAGGGTTTGTTTAAATATCTCTTTGTTTTTATTTCTTTTTTTATGGTTTATGTGGTTTTATTTAGTAATATATTATATCACGTAGAAGAAAATCTGATTTGTGGATGTGTTGCCAATTATGGGATTTTCTCGTTCATCTTTATGGTAATCTGATTGTTTCTTGCTAGAGAAATGTGTTCCATCTTTTCTTGATGAGTCCTTTTATTTATTTTGATTATGGATAGATAAATTGAATGTCTGATTTCTGCTTAATTTTAGAGTTTCATGCACAACTCTCTGAATGTATTTTGAAATTTTTGGAGTTTTTTGTTCATTTTTTTGTAATTGTGTGCCTAACGACCAATCCTCTCAATGCTAAGAATAATAAGTGGCTCCTTTTTCTTGTAGTTGAGATTTTTTGACAACATACTGGTTGAATCTTTTGGTTTTGTGTCCTTTGAAAATTAGATATAATCAAGGTTTAAGCTCAAAGTAAGGACATTGAGCTCAATTTGTAATTTGTGATAACAAGATTATAGCTAAAGCTACCAATTCCGAAAAAACTTGCATTAAGCACAGATTAGCAATATGGGAAAATTGAGCTTGAAGCTCAAATTAGAAACCGGAAAAATGACTTTTAAGCTCAAGGTAGAAAATGAGGAAAATCATGTTTTAAGCACAACGTAGTAATTGGGAACATAAATCTTTAAGCACAACATCATGTAGATGCTTCTTCTAGGCCTGGAGGCACTCAGTGGTGTCACTATCTTTGAGGTATTTAACACCCCCTTACTTGATCTTCCACGATGCAATCAGGCTTTGGACATAATACCCCCAAGACATATCCAGTCAAGTGATGCACTATTATAGCCTTCTCTGGTTGCACAGCGGAAGAGAGACTTAGAATTCACAAAATCTTATATCTGAACTGAAAATCTTTTTTTTTTTCCTTTGAATTGTTCATCCAATGTCCATAAGGATTAGGCCTCCAACAAAATGCCTAATTTGAAATCATTAATAAAAGTTGAGGGGATTTATCGCTAGCTATCAACCCTCTCAACTTTTATTGGCATGTTCCCCTTATATATTTCTATCAATTGGAATGTCCTTAGTACTTTTGCTTTTACTGATGTTGATATTTCTGGTACATTCAGCTGCAAAACTATGTTGGTTCTGCAATTGCCACAATAGGAGCTCATAATTTCTTGAGTCTTCTACCTCTTAATTTAGATGTTGATGATTTATCCCTGGCTAATGTTTGGTTGATTCCAATTTTTAAACAACATATAGTTGGTGCCCGCTTAAGTTTTTTTACATCCCATATTTTGGGTTTGGTCACATCCTTGAAGCAGAGAGCTCAAGTGGTAGGCAGTTTTCTTAATGGAGTTAACCAAATTCATTTAATTTCATTTCATTTTATGAGGTTTGGTACCATCATATCTTTTCACCTTTTGTAGCATGAGAATGAAGGTCGCATTGTTGCATCAAGGACTGCAGAAGCACTTGTGTATCGTTTATGGTCCTTGTTGCCTGCCTTTTGCAAATATATTTTCAACACTGCTAATAGCTTTAAGGGTCTAGCAAAGTCCTTGAATGATGCACTTTATAAAGAGCCTGACCTGCATGAAATGGTATGCTCTAGTCTGCAGGTTTGCATGACACCTTTTAGTATGTCTTGCTGTTGATTTGGTCTATGGTGACACCTTTTGTTGTTCACATAAATTTATGTTTATTTTATCAATTTGTGGTATTTAGATCTTCGTTGAAAAGACAACTGCATGATAATTTAAATGCTTTATGCAAGAGTTATAAAACTGAAAACCTTGCCACTAACTATATGCATTTGTTGAGCTCAAGGCAAGGCTAATTTCACTGTTGTGGCATAAAGTTTTCTAAGTGATGTTCCAAGTTTCCCTTTTCTCTTTATAATTGATGTGCCAAGGCCCTTCAAAATAGAGCTTATTGCTGTTAGCTCCATTTCTATATTAATGACTGCCTAGTATTTGACTTTAGTTCTAGGTTGTGCAGTTGCTTTTGCTTTTTCATGAGTAAACAACAAATATTGATTGAAAGATAAAAAGTTACCTATGGGAAAGAGTGAACTGTTTGTTGAGATTTGCATTATATTAGTTTACTTGGTTTCCCTCTTTCCTTCCATTCTCTCTACATGTCGTCCCATGGTGTTTCTGGGATAATCATGCTCGCTCAACTTGTAATTTAAGTTAGGTAAAAATGCCACTATATTTGAAATGGACATCACTTTCGGTTTTTTCTGTACATGTTATGATAGTTGTCACTACTGTATATATTTAGTTCATTTTTTGTCTTGATTTTATTTCTGCACTCAAAATAGGTAGAGGCCCCAATGGTGATGAAGTCGATACATGGGCAGAAATTTGTGATGAAGACCGTAAGCCTATTGGTGGAGGCGCCAAAATCCATGTGAAATTGCAATATTTCGATGTTACAAAAGATCGAAACTGGTCAAGAGGAATAAGAAGCCCTAAATTCCCTGGTTTACCCTACACATTCTTTCATAGAGGCAGGACCTGCAAATCTCTACGATGTTCACCCACCATCAAAAGATAGTGGTTGTTAATGCTGCGTTGCCTAACATAAGCAGGTTGGTTCTCTTCCAAACCAATCCATCAAGCAAGTCTCTTAAGGAATTTTGTCAATATTAGAGCAATATTAGAGCAAGGCTTTGTAAGGGGTTTCTAGGAAGCATGTGTTGAAAAGGAAAGAGGGCACAAGCACACATGCTTCTCTCTTGGAAGATTTTAGGAAGCATGTGTTGAAAATCTACATTTGCAGCATTTGAGATAAATGATTAAACAATTTGCCCTTTCTTTTCTTGTATTTCATCCAAATTAGCGGCAATCAGCCTAAATTATGTTTCAGTATTTCATTGTAATGAAGTTTCTCATCAATATATTTTCATTTGGATTTTTTTGTTCTTTACAACTTGAATTTCATGCATTCAATTGTGTGGTCCCTACATGTGACAATCCAAGTTCAAATTTGCGTGGCTTCTATAACGAACCACTCTCTCTCTCTCTCTCTTTAACTGTGTACTTTGTGACTTTGATTAAAATAAATTGCCATTTCATGAAGTGTAAATTCATTGATTAAAATAAAAATCAGATTTAGCTGATGGTTTGAAGAAATTGGGGTGTTTGTTTTAGACGTAAAACAGGATGATGGCACAACATGAATAGAGAGAGAGAGAGAGAGAGAGAGAGAGAGAGAGAATATTATTCTAGGCATAAAACATGATGATACTCTGCACAACATGGAGAGAGAGAGAGAGAGAGCGAGAGTGATCTTATTATAAATTTAATGGATCGCATATCATCAGATTATATCGAGTGACAACTCAAAGTAAATGCCAAGCTTCTCAACTATTGATTCAATGAAACTGACTTACAAAAATTTTACCACCAACTATAGAGAAATTATTCAATGCAGTAAACCTTGGATTGTATTCTATTTAGTCCAAAATTACATTTGTTGGAGGCCCCATGGAAAAATGCCACATATACAAAAAATGGTGCTTGAGGCAACATTCTATATAAAATAAAGAACCCCTTGGAAAAGGGCAACATGTACAAAAAAATGATCCTTGAGGTAGCATTCTTTACAAAACGTGGTGCTAATGAGACATCACAACTTCCATCAAAAGAGAAATTTCCTAAGAACAAAAAGTGGTGCTAATGAGAGATCCCTCAGTTCTTCTTGACTTTCATGAGACCAAGATATCA
This sequence comes from Amborella trichopoda, assembly GCF_054954075.1. Classification (NCBI taxonomy): domain Eukaryota; kingdom Viridiplantae; phylum Streptophyta; class Magnoliopsida; order Amborellales; family Amborellaceae; genus Amborella; species Amborella trichopoda. Next base: position 16,694,500 of record NC_142342.1, on the reverse strand, counting down.
TCAAAAGAGCAACTTCCTGCAACATGCAATTGGATTTTACACTTGAAATCATAAAACTAATTTATAAGAATAGTTAACAATGCAATAAACATTAATTACCGGTAATTACTAATGCAACTTCTCCAATACTCTTCAAGCATGAGGAGCATGATTGTCACCTTAATTTGTTACAAACAAAATGCTAATTAAATGAGGGTGGTGGGGGGGGAAGAGAGAGAGATCAATTATAAATTTATTAACAATTGAAAATGATGGATTTAAAAAAGAAGCTACTTTAAGAACCTTTTAATTTGTATTCTTCGGTATTCAGAATACTCCTCAAAGTTGGGCAATTCCTTTTATCATGACCACTACCTTTACACATGGTACATTTCCTATCATGTTTTTATATATTCTCCATAAAGGACTTCAACCGTTGCTTAGGAAGCTTCCCTTTCGTTTTCATTAGTAGGGGGTCAAGCACTCTCTTATTGTTTATTAAATTCACATCTTCACTTACATTAACATTTAATTGCAAAACTTGGAATCTTTTGGGCTGCCTTGTTGATGTATTTTATCAATATTTTCTTTGACAATTGCAACTCTCTTCAAGCCCTCATCAATAACACACACTGCTTCCTGAAATGTTTCTTTATACATAGCTCCATTCTCTGCAAAGTTTATCGCCCTTCTACATAATTCATTGTATCGCACAGTCAAGGATTCATGCAAATCAACTTGCATTGTATGAGCATGTTCATCTATTGCACACCCTTCCTTGTCATTTTTTGTCCATCACTTCAAGATGTAACAAGGTGAGATTTTAAAAATATTTTTCATTATGAGAACAACTAAAATGTGTCTACAAAGTAATCCTGCGAACTCAAATAATTGGCAACTACAGGTTGCGTTGATGCCAGGTACATTTAATGTAACAATGAATACCCTTTTCTCTTCATCATATTTTGCGACTTTAAATACAATGGTTTATTCTATCACAATATACTCAATACTGCGACACAATTCCTCTTGGAATTTGTCAAACATTGCTTTGGTATAAATGTGTGCTGCTTCTTTCTCCATTGGAAAATAAGTCTTCAAAACCCGATGTTTATGAACTGTTTCAAAGTTCACATCTCTCTCCTTTCTAAACCGACTATCTAATGCAAGTGCATAATTCTCAAAAAATTCTTTTAGAGTGTTTTTTGCATTTACGTAGCCATCAAAAGATGAGTTCATACTCTCACTCCGTTGGGTTGTAGACATCGCTGTAAAAAAGTTGTTGCGCATGAATGTTGGAACCTATTGCTCACAAATTCCATAAATTCTAATTAATCGTTTATTCTCTATTAAATTGTAGTGATCAATGATTATTTGCCAATGTGATTGTCTCAGAGTTATGGATGCATTTGTGAAAATCATCACTAAAATTTTTTCCATGCTCTACATCTACGTGAGAAAACTTCTCTGATACTTGCTTCAAAATGTGCCATAAGTAAATGATATGGCGAGTATTTGGAAATACTCGTCTGATGGCTGCTCCCATGGCAAGATTTTGATCAGTGATTATTGAAGTTGGATGATGGCCCGACATTGCTTGAAGTCATGTCTTAATAGCCAAACAAATGACTCTTCACTTTCATCAACTAGTAAAGCACAACCAAATAACACATATTGGCGATGGTGGTTTACTCCTGTAAATGGCGCAAAGGGCATTCGATACTTGTTTGTCAAATATGTTGTGTCAAACACAACAACATCCCTAAAAAATTGATAATTCATCCTTGATTTAGCATCAACCCAAAATATTCTAGTCAAATGTCCATTCTCATATACTTGCATCCCATAGAAAAATGCAGGATTCTCAAATTGCATATTTCTAAAGTATTCAATGACAAGTTGAATATCTCCTTTTTAAAATCTCTTTTGTTGACTTTTGGCAATGTGATTTCGACAATGACAATTAGTGAATGCAAGATTGTCACTTCCACCCTCTTCTTGGCTAAGCCCATACATTGGTGTATGTGTCTATAATATGTTGTGCCATGTTGGTCAACTTCTTATGTGATTGTACATATTGAACTTCTCCGGGCTTCACTAGCAAATGGTTGTGATCTTTCACAAACTTCCTAATGACCCATTCTCCACTATCAATTTTCTTCACCGTCATCATTGCCTTACACCCTTCTCGAGTAATTGCACGTGGTCTTTTAACTCTATTTTCATTATCCATGTATTTCTTCTCTCAAAGTCCTTGTTTTGAACAAACAAATCTTCTAGCATTTGCAATTCCATTATGCGTATAATAAAGGGTACTTGCACATATACTAAAACCTACCCCCCTGGCATAATCATTATAGAACTCCTTTGCAGATTCCTGAGATTCAAATTTTCATTAGATTTAGTTACAACTTTTACCATAGAATTTCTTTCATTCTAGCATCATCATTGACATAATGAGAAATCTTCAGCTGTATACTCATCCTCAACTACAATAGGATCCTCAACTACAATAGGAGTAATGTCGCAAGAATTCATCTCACTATAACTGACAACATCATTGGTGAGGGCATGACTCTAATCTTTGTCAATATCCATGAAAATATATATGCAAAAATAACCTGTGCAGACACATCAAATATCAAAGTGAAGGGAAATGTGAAAATATTTATGCAAAAAACCAGTCCATCACAAGCACCATAATACCTAAAGTATAAAGCACAAGCACCAGGAACCATGAACCATGAACCAAAGGAAAGCAAATCCCAGCCCAAGAAACCAAGTACCTCTCTCTCTCTCCACCTTTTCAATATTTTTGAGTAAACAAAATAAAACAATACAAAATGAATTTTTTGCAAAATTCTATAGATTTTCTAAGGAAAATACCTTTTTATTTTCCTTTTTGAGCTTTTCAATGATTTGTTCATCTTCATTTTGAGTCTTTAACAAGCATGTTTAGATCTTATAAAATACCTCGATCTTTTCTCAGCACCACTTAATTTCAAGCATTCCCACCAATAAAGAAAAGACAATATCAAGTAAAAAGCAAACAGAGAACGTTACATCTTCAATAAAACCAATAAATACTACAATAATACAATATCAAAAAACCATTCTATCAAGTTCATGTTTCCTCCATTTTCTAGTAAATTAGTGTGCACCATTCTTTGATAAAAAAAGATCTCTCCTTACCTGTCTGATAAACTTTGGGGCACCTCCTATAGCTCTGTCAGGGTTTGATAGAGACTCTGCCTCATATATAGTTAAGTGGAGGGCTCCATGAAGCAAAATATGAGCCATATTCACTAAGAAACAAAAGATCTGACCTAAAAACCCTTCAAACATGTGGAAGTGGAGCCAAAACACTCAATTTAAAATGTAATTTACAATCAATGATTCTAAGAAAATCAGAAGCAAAAAAGCTCGTTTAAGTAAAGGACCATCACTGATAAAAATAACTCAGATCCACTAAAAAACCATCTCAATCAGATTTGGTCACCAAAATCACTTAAAATTAGGCATATCAACAAGATAACTTGCTAGAATTGATATTGCATGATAGTTTTCCAAAAGAATAGAGAAAATTAACCAGAGACCTTCTGTTAATGGTGATCACATAGAATTTCCTTTATACAAAGCAAATTACCCAAAAAAAAAAAAAAAAAGGAGAACTTTTGAGAAATCATGTAATTAGCCATCTCTACATAAATAAATGAAATTAAATAACAAATTCCCCACCATCTTCATTATTTATTAATTCAAGAATAGCAAAAATACAAGAAAACTGCAAAAAAATCCCTCCTTCTACACCAAAAGACCTGATTTGGCTATTTGGAGCCAAATGCACCTTGTACACCAAAAGCCCTTATTTGTTTGGGGTTCTTGAGCTACCTTCTACACCAAAAGACCTGATTTGGTTACTTGGCATCAAATGCAACTTTTACACCCAAAGCCCTGATTTGGCTATTTGGAGTTAAATGCAGCTTCTACACCAAAAGCCCGGATTTGTTTGGGGTTCTTGAGCCATATTGATTTGGCTATTTGGAGCTTCTGAGTTTATTGGTGATCTTCCTCTTTTTTTAGGAGCAATGAGAGAGATGGAAGAAGAAAATGAGTGAGGAAAGAAGAGAGAGAAAGCTTGGAGAGGGAAGAAGAGAGAAAGAGAGGATCAGGGGAGATGATGGGGAGAGGAAGATAGACGACAGAGGAACATGAGGATAAGACGAGAGGATCAGGGGAGATGATGGGGAGAGGAAGATAGACGAGAGAGGAACATGAGGATAAGATGAGAGGAGGAGAGTGAGGGGAGTGAAGGAAGAAGAAAGCTTGCTGGTAGAGAGAGAGAGGTGGGAGAGAATGAGAGAGGGCCAGCAGGAAGGAGAGAAGCGCAGGAGATTGAGGCGATGGATTTTGGGTTTTGAAAGTGATATAAAGTAGGTTTTAATCTCAGCCATTGGATTGCTCAAGAATCCAAGGGCTAAAATTTACCCCACTCACCATCTCATTCTACTATAATGCAACCGTTGCATCAAATCATTTCTATATGGGAAGAGAATATATATATATATATATATCTCAACCTTAAAATGTAAAATCACATATGCACTTCAAAAATCTATAGGAATTATTGTTTTAATGTTGAAAAAACCCTCTAATCGATCATCTCGACATCGAGATGTATGAACATGAAAAAAAAAAAGTTTTTGAGTCTCTGAAATAGTGCATATTGCAACACATTATCTAGACCGTCCATTTTCAAGATTTTCATATGTTTATAGATCTACGTGGATTTAACCATTTTTGGATTTTAAAATTTTCTAATTAGGCACGAAAGTAGACTTTAATATAATAGTAAGATTTTTTTACAACAAAATTACATGTTATAATAAAATTTTAAGGTGAGCCTTAATTGGATTGTTAAGGTTGCCACCTTATAGAAACCACACCCATATATATATATATATATATATATATATATATATATAAGTTGGAAGCTATCTTCTCAAACTGAGCCAAAAGGACCGACTCCATCCAATCTTGACTTTGATCTTCTTACAATCCAGAGTCAAGAAGAGTTTGTCATTGATGAAGAATGCATTAAAAAAGATTTCATGTCAGAATAAAATAGACAGATAAGGGATTGGATTTTCCAAGAACTTAACGAAGAATTAAAGGATGCCTTTCATATAAAATTCAATAAATTTATGACAAAATATAAGAGAAATGTATATATATATATATATATATATATATATATATATATATATATATATATATATATATATATATATATATATATATATATATATATATATATATATATATATATATATATATATATATATATATATATATATATATATGTTAGAGTGCTCATACTAAAAGTATTTTATAAATTATATGCAATGATTTTTAGATATTTATATACCCTTGTTTTGTATATGAATCATTTTTTTTTTTGTTATTAGGAGGGATGTGACGTCATCCGCATGGGGTGTGCCATCACCCATATGGAGCACGCCAATGAAATTTAATATTCCATGTGGGTGATGCTACACTCCAAGTGGATGATGTCACACCCTTCCTAATGACCAAAAATACTTTTACTAAAAAATACCCTATGTACAAAATAAAGGTATATTAGTGTCCAAAATTTGTTGAGTACAATTATTAAATTCTCTATAGTGTGAGCACCTTAACATAACCTTAAGGTGGCTTTAACGTTGAACAACCTTAAAATTTGCAATCATAAAATGTATAATTAAAGATGCACTTCAAAAATCCATCGGAAAAGGTTGTTTTAATGTTGAACAACCCTCTAATTGATCATCTCGACATCATGATGTATGAATATGAAACAAAAACAAATTTTGATTCCCGAAAATAGTCCATCTTGCAACACATTATCTCGATAGACCATTTTCAAGATTTTCATATATTTGTAGATCTATTTGATTTTAACCATTTTTGGAGTATAATTATATATGAAAATGGATTTTGAGATAATCCTAAGAATGGTTTACACCAAAATTACATGTTATGATAAATTTTAGATGTGTGCCTAAATTTGATTGTTTAAGGTTGCAACCTTATAGAAACCACACACACATATATGGGAGTGGATTCTGTCAGCCCACGGGCTAACTGCTACAGTGTCAGCCAGTGGCCCAGATTTAATCTGGGCTGATCTGACGACTACAATCTCATTTTGTATTTGAATTTTCAATTTTTTTAAAAACTTTAAATTACTTAAAATTATAGCCGTTCATTCTTCTCATCAATGCACACCTAATAAAAATATAAAAATAATAATAATTCACAAAATAGATCAAAATAGCCCCAAAATGTTTTGGGTATATTTTGGTCAATTTATATTTTGCGAATTATTTATTTTATTTTTTTTTATTACATTCTTCTATGTTTGAAGAATAGACGCTCCAAATTTCAAGTGATTTGGATTTGTAGAAAAACAATGAAAATTCAAACATGAAATGAGGTCGTGGCCGTCAGATCGACCCAAATTTAATCCGGGCCATTGGGTGATAATGTAGCTATCAGCCAGTGGGTTGACAAGAACTTTTCGCTATGTGTGTGTGTGTGTGTGTGTGTGTGTGTGTGTGTATGTGTGTGTGTGTTTGTTTATAGAAGTTTATATAAGGTTGCAACCTTAAGATGTAGAATTTAAGATGCACTTCAGAAAGCCATTAGAAAATCTTGTTTTTGTATATATGGGCAATGATTTCATACAACGATTGTATAGTTATATGATGCAATAACCTTTAAATTTTGTGTTTGGGCTATTTGTTTGAACCAAAATTTAAAATATACACTCTTTTTATTCTAATAAATAATCACAAAAAAGGAAATTTTAAAAACGCAACCTAGAAAGTATTTTTTTAGCCCAATTAACATAGGCCATCCATTTTGATAAGATGCTTAGATCTAGCCCTTAGAAGGATTTTTTCATTCCCAGTTTTTTTAGATGGCTTTATTATCATTAGATGAACAATTTTAAAATAGAAAAAACTAATTTTGAGTATGGAAAGGCTAAGATCTAAAAATTCACTAAATGAATGGTTTAGATTCATTGTTGGAAGGGACTCGTTTTGATTATATCTATGGTTCAAATTGATTTTTTTTTTTTTTGGAGGGATTATTGAGATAAAGAGAGAGTGTGTGATAAATTTTGGGTCATATAAATACCACAAATATGGTTTTCTAGGACTATTGTTATATGATACTATGATACAACCGTAGCATTAGATCATTGCCCTATATATATATATATATATATATATATATATATAGGGAGAAACTGAGGTCAACTTGCTAGGTGATAGCTGCATTAAACGCCCAATGTCCCGAATTGAATCTGGGTCGATCTAAGAGTCACAACTGCATTTCGTATTTGAATTTTTATTTTTATTTTTATAAATATAAATTAATTGAAACTTTGAGCTTCCACTTTTAAAAAATATTCAAATCAAATAAAAATACCAAAAACATTATAAAAATTAAATGGACAAAAATACCCTTACAACTTTCCAGGTATTTTGGCCTTAAAGAGAAGTGTGGACATCCCAAATTTTATATAATTCGAATTTGTATATAAAAAACTAAATTTTAAATATAAAATGTAATCATGGGTTGTAGATCAACAATGATTCAATATGGGCCATTGGGCTTATAGTATTCCTTAAAAATCGGATAATCTAATAAAACTATCAAAAAGTTAATTAATAATAATTAAATGAACCAAAATACCCCAAAAATGTTTAAGTGTATTTTGGTTAATTTTTCTTTTGCGATTTATTTTTTTAAGGTTTGTATTAGGTGCATCATAAAGGGAAGAGTGGACGTCTCAAATTTCATGTGATTTGGATTTGTAGAAAAAAAATTCAAATTATATATAAAATGCAGTTGTGACTGTCAGACCGACCCAAATTTAATCTGGGCGGTTGGGCTCATATTATTTCATCAGCTAGTGGGCTGATATGATTGATGTCGGTGGGGTCCTAGTTTCCCTCCGTGTGGGGTGAGGAAACCCTCTTTCGATCCACCGTGGAGGTCCGACACGCGGTGGACGTGTGGGCCCTCTTACTTGCAGATAGGAGGCAGACGGTGATAGATATTTATATGAGTGAAGCGTAAATCGCTTTTACGCTGCTTGGGGGACACGCCTGGGTGGATGGCCCTCTTAGAGCAATTACGAAGCCCTCCGGTTGTTCGTACACACAGTTCATTGTGTCACAAAATTTCAGAATGACATTCTCAACCAACAATTTCTTATACGAACTGACTGCAAAGCAGCCAAAGATATCTTGCAAAAAGATGTTCAAAATTTGGTCTCCAAACAAATATTTGCCCGCTGACAGGCTATACTGTCTACCTTTGATTTTAAAATCGAACACCTTCCCGGGTCTTCAAATTCTTTGCCTGACTTTTTAACCCGTGAATTTTTGCAGGGAAGGCAACACTGACAGCAACGACGAATCACCATTGTCCCTTACACTACAGCTGTTCAACGAAAATAGAAATAATAATATTTTACTTTCACCTTCACCTACAATGGGTTCTCGAGGCACTTCTCGCCACGATAAACTCCCAATAACTAATATAATACATTTTGAAGGAGAACCTTCGCCTTTGGCAATCCGTTCACCTTCACACTCTCCTATTCATCAAATCACCTATCCCGAAGCACATGCTTCAAATCCTATATATTCTCCAGCCCAATCTAAGTCTGCTTCAATCCCTAACACGCCTCGATCCGCATATATTGAACGAGCCTATCTCATGGATATTACCATAGATGAACAACACATCCATACAGACCCAATTAAACTTGCACCATTATATTTGCTCAACCATCTGAACCCAACCAATGGTGTAAAAACCAGAGAATACTATGAGGCCATTCTAATGGAGATAGGGTCTATTTCTATGGTTCACTATTACCAGCAAAACACTAGAGTAATTGCTTACTCTAAGGTCCAAATAAAAAGCTACTTTCCTATGATGAGTGGGGTTGTAATCCCAAGCAAAGAAAGAAATTGCACAACCCAGATTTCTCTTATAAATATTATAAGTATGCCGAATATATTGAAGCCTGGCATAAATTCTTTTACTATCAAAATCAAAATAACACACACAGCTGGTACCTCCAATTCCGGCTACCTATATTTGAAAGATTCCCCACATGGTTTCAAAATTGGTTCTTAGTGTGAGGCTCAACATCTTTGGTTCTACCTCCTGCTTTACAAAAACGTGCAGGAACAATTTGTGGAATACAATAATAGTGATAACACAATTGACACTCACCTATACTTCATGGCATTATACCAGATCCCATGGATAATGAAATGGGACTATACAATCTCAGTAAATAATACAGCCGATTACACCTATATTCCTAGACTGGGAAAAACCATCTCAGTAAAATGGTGGGACATTTTCAAAATGGATCTCACCACCATTACACAAAAAAGAATACCCCCACAAGTACCTAAATACCAGACAAGCCCAAATACAGTAAATACCTCTTTTGATTTTCCAACCTATTTACGAAACATGCTTCAAACCAATCCCAATGCCTCAAAAGAAATATTAGAATAGCAAATGAAAGAAATATTTGCTGAAGCCAGCCGAAAACCAATTTTCTCTGACGAAACAGTCCAATCATCACCACTACATACCAACCAGTACCTACACCTCAGTGAAGTGGATCCAGCAGAAGAGACAGATCCTGAAGAAGAGGATCCAGAAGAATTCAGTCAGAGACCTTGACATAGACAAAGCATCACCGACATATAGTCCAAACAAAGAATAGTCTCCACCGACAAATACGCCAAAGAAAAAGAATACGACAAAAGAAAAGAATCTCCATCGACAAATACGCCAAAGAAAGCATAGTCAAAAGATGCCGTTTACTGTACATAAAGCAGCTTACTGTGGCCACAAAAATTACTGTACAAGATGCTACCACTGTAGCCACTATGCTAGAGGACAAGAAAGCACTGTACCAAGATGCTTTCCCATCTTTTTTATTTTGTCTTTTACTTCGGATGCCTATCTTTTCCTGTCTCCTACCTCCCACTCGGTTTCCTCCCTTTTGTCCTTTTCTTCTCTGCTTTACTTCCTCATGAAGTAAACCCCAGGCTATAAAAGGGGCTTCACCCCTTCTCATTCGGTAGGGTCTGAACTGGCAGCCTCTGCTCTAGTTCCTCTCTTCTCTCCCTGCTGCTTCTCTCTCTGCTGTTTCTCTCTCTACTGCTTCTTTCTCTCTCTCTCTCTCCCTGCTGCTTCCTCTGCTCTCTTAAGAGCCTCAGAATACTACATCAGAAATCCGAGCTATCCTGACCTTCATAGCTCCATCCTAAGTTACTTACCAGGTTTTATCCTTCACCTTTATGTTTCTATAAACATCATGTGTGACTGCAATATGAACTCTCTCCCTTCGTATTGTCCACAACACTGGAAACTCTTTTCCAGTTACTGTATCTGTAAACAGTAAGTCTACTGTTTTCAAAATTCTCTCTCTCTAGTTTTATCTTTTCTATTCTAGTTTCTTAATCCTTTCTGTGCTAGTTTACAGTGTAGTAGTTTGTTTACAGTGTTAGCGTTATATCAGTTTGCTTATGGCTTAAACAGTTTGTAAACAGTTTGATTAATACAGTGTGCAGTTTATCAAATGTTTCAATATGCAGTTTAAAATCTTATTTAGTGTAAAAATTGGAGATTTGAATTATGCTCAATGGTTTGTGATTGATATCTCTATCGTACCCCTTATTTGCATAATCCTTTTCATTCTTAATTACTATAAAATTCTGCAAGATCTTATGCGATATAATAGTCTACTATTTACATATCTAATCTAGAGTTACTCTATATCCATAATCACCACCTTATACTCTAAAAATATTAATAGATAGGATCGGACTGTAGATCCTGGGCGTTTTGGTATCAAAGCCATACAGTAGAACTGTTCAAATAGTGGAACTGTGCAAACAGTTAAACTGAAACAAACAGTAATACTGTTCTTAAACAGTAACCTGTAAGTAAGAGATAAAAGTTACATCTTTACTAAAGAAACCAAAGTAAATTTACATCCAAGAAAGTTGGTCCGAGAGTTAAGGCAAGAGACAAAAGAAGTCTATTGCAAAGTACTCGCCAAGGCCAGGAAAGCCGCTTAGGGGAAAACGCTGGACCCTTGATCGTCCAGATTGTCATTATCCGCAACCTACGGATGGCAAATTTACTAAGGAATCTTACCAGTAAAACTGCAACTTCATCTTAAACACTCAGAGTGAAAAATAAGGAACAAATTATAATAAATGACATTGAAGATCACATTCAGAATTGGAATATTCCCAAGGTACCAATAACAGACATTTATCATAAAGGATCATTCAAATTCAAGATGGGTTATGCCATCAAAACAGTAGAAGAAAGTTTATCTGTTACGCAGAATCAAGAAAACTTTCAACTACTCTCGAAAAAAGTTATTGAAAAACATAAAGAAAATCAGTACAAATATTTACACATTGGCCTTATTCAAATAGCCGTGAAACCTTTAACCCGACTTGGGTTAAACACTTCAGTGCTTGTATGCCTAAGAGATACAAAACACTATAACTTCACAGATTCACTACTTGGCATGGTTGAATCAAGCCTCTGTAGTGGACCAATATATTTTAACTGTTTTCCAAATTTTTCAGTTTCTTTAACTGACCCAAATATCTTAGATATACTATCAATAAATCTGAAAACCCGTGGATTCAATATGGTACATGGTTCCCAGAATTTAGCTATAGTATACAGAATATATTACAAAGTAATGAATACACTTTGTCCGAAAATAATGAGAATGGATCCAAAAGATCAAACAATATTATTCCAAGCAAATATGGAAAAATCCCATACTATTGTACCTAAAACAATAAAATGGTCAGATATTGTGTTACCACAGTCTTTGGCATTGCAACATGCAAATCAACCCCAAGAAGTACCAAGCCATAATATTTCAAATCAAATTATCGAACATCCAGATGGAAATATTGAAATAAATTCCAACAAATACAGGATGACATAAATGTGAACAGGAAAAGAAATAAAAAACCAATGATACCAAGTAGAAAATCTTGTTCTACTACTCCTGATGTCATTATACTTCCTACTCCTTCTCAATCTTCTTCTTCTCAAACTATACCTTATTCAGATTTACAATTCCAAGGAATACGACAAACAGCCGATCATGTTGTTCTACCTACCTATACTCCTGAACCCAGTATAGAAGATTTTCAAATATTAACATTACAAATTGAAGAAAATATAGAAGAAAATATAGACAATAATTGTAGCTATACTGATGAACAAATAGCAACCTATTTAGCAACCTATGATCATTATACTGATGAAGAAATGGCAGCCTATTTAGCAGCCAAATTCGCAAGGAAAGCAAAAAGAGAGAAGAAGAAAATCACAATCAATTCTATTAAACAAGATTATATTTCAGCTGAAAATAAACAAATTAGAGAATGGTATCTTTCAAAAGTACCATTAAAAATACGAGAATTATTACAAGCAAATTATAATAAACTTTTCAAAAAAGAAAGAGAACCAAAAGGATATTTTATATGGCTAAAAGAAAAATATCAAGATAAACTACATATTCCTTCATTTGAAACTATTCAAACTTTGGAAGAAAAAACCAATATCAGTACAGATGGTACTACAACAGCTAGTACACATCCTTCTGAAAAAAGTATAATACTTAAAGGAGTCACTCCATCTACTAAAGGAGAACCACCTCAATCTTTATTTGATATCATTGCTACTCCATATAAAGTCTTACCCAAAGAAATTGGTAAGAAACAAGAATTGATACATCATATTGTAGAACAAAACAATTATACAAACTTATATATGCAATCCTTAGGAAAACAGGCAGAAAGAATAGAAAGAATAGTGTCCAAAGAAAACATAAGTCCTTCTCCTCCTAAAGCAGTTTTGTTCAAACCACCTCCAGAATTAAATAAAAATAAATTTCATATTGGAGACAATAATAAATCCCTCATGGATCAATTAATAGCCAAATTATCTCAACTAGATATTAAAGGAATACCATCCCCCAAGATTACTATTCCTACACCAACAATACCTAGTCCAATACCTGAATCTTCAGAAAAAGGCAAAGCTAAAATCCCAAAGCATGAGACAATGATGCTTCAAGAAGAACCAATAATTGAAGATACTATTCAGAATCAAGAGAATGCATTTATGGATACCACTCCGATTACTCTACCTGATAAAGTGAATAGAATAGGTTATGGAAAAAATTGGAAACCAATTACTGCTCTTCCATATCATAAAAGACCTACACCCGTAGACATCCAACTTGAAGAGGATGCTATACAACAAGTAGTATCATATTCAGGAAGATCAATAGTCAATTGGACAATAGATGGTCTATCAGAATTAAAGATTTTAGATGTCATGAGACATATGACCATGTTTGCCTCTGCAAATAAAATGGCAGGCAACCCAGATCAAGAGGTTGCAAAAGCAATAGTCAATAGATTCACTGGCTGGTTAAGAGGATGGTGGGATTTTTATGTGGATGATGAAACAAAAAATAGAATCCTCACCAATACTAGACAATGGACCGCCAGAAATGAACAAAATCAAGAAATAATCTGAACAGAAAGTGATGCCGTCAATACTTTGATATATACCATTACACTCCACTTTGTAGGCAGTACAACATTGTTAGCAGTAAGATCAGAGGATCTACTATCTAATCTTCGTTGTCCTACATTATCTCATTATAAATGGTATAAAGATCTATTTTTCTCACGATTATTAATACGAGAAGACTGTCAGCTAGACCACTGGAAAGAGAAATTCATAGCCGGTCTACCATATTTATTTGCTGAAAAAGTCAAGGAAAGACTCAGGAAAAAACATAATGGAATCATTATATATTCATCTTATACACTTGGAGAACTCTCTGCAGAAATATGTGCTGAAGGTTTAGCCTTATGCACAGATATGAAATTGAAAAAACAATTGGATAAGCAACAAATAACCAAGAGAAAAGAACTTGGAGACTTTTGCGAATAATTTGGATATTATCTTGATAGGAAACAAATGCCTGAAAAATTATATAAGAAAAAAAAAAATATAAGAAAGACTAGTATAAATCCAAATCTAATAAGGACTATAAAAAATATAAAAAATCTAAAAGAAAACTTATCAATAAATTTTCTCCAAATACAAAAGGTAAGAGAAAACTACCAGTATGTTATAAGTGTGGTAAAATAGGACATTATAAACATCAATGTAAATTAAAAAAGAAAATAGAATCATTACATTTAGATGATACACTCAAAACAAAATTATACAATATTATCAATTATGATTCTACATCTTCAGATACTTCTTCCAACTCTTATATCGAAAACATACAAGATGATGATCTATTGTGGACAGACTCATCTGATTCTTCTATGTCAACAGATTCGGAATCATCTACTCCAATAAAAGATAATGATTGTAGTTGTCCTATACCTTCACATGACCTTCATACACTTACCCAAGAAGATAATTTCATCCTAGACATTATTGATAAAATTACAGATCCAGATGAAAAAAGATCTGTCATTACACAATTCATTTCTATAACTAAAAATAAAGCAAAACCACTTCCCATCAATAAATCTCCTGATGAATACAATTTTGCTTCGATAATGAAGAGAGTAAGTGAACAACATACTTCTCAACAAAAAGAACCTTCAATATCTGATTTGAAACAAGAAATCAGAGATATTAAGAAAGAAGTATCTCAATTAAAAAATAGAATTAAAATTTTAGAATTACAACAAACATCTCAACAAGATACAGATACAGATGAAATAGAATTTGATCAAATGGAAGAACTAGAAGAGATTCCAGAAACATCAGAAAAGAAACCTTATCTGGTAACTCTCCCTTCAGTTAATCTGATAGATAAAATACTAATTCAAAAATGGTTTGTCCAAGTCAAAATTAGAGTTGCAAAAGATTATAGTTTTGAAACTTCAGCTTTAATAGACTCAGGCGCTGACCTAAATTGTATCAATGAAGGTCTAGTACCTTCAAAATATTTTGATAAGACTACTCAAATACTAAATACGGCAGATCAATTATAAATTATCAAATGCTTCTGTTTGTAATAATGACAAATGTATTGATACACCTTTTATTATGGTTAAGGGATTAAGCCAAACAGTCATACTTGGAGTCCCATTCCTTACCCTTTTATATCCCTTGACAATAGATCAAACAGGAATATCTTCTAGTTATCAAAATGTACCAATACATTTTGACTTTATACATAAACCCAAACTAAAAGAAATAAACAATGTCAAAAGTCAATTACAAAATAAAGAAAAATTCCTTTGTACATTAAAACAAGAAATTAAATATAAATATATAGAAGAACAAATACAAGATCCTTTAATCCAACAGAAGATTCAATCAATACAAAAAAAAATAGAAACCACTATATGTAGTGAACATTCTAATGCTTTTTGGGAAAGAAAAAAGCATAGTATAAGTCTACCCTATGAACAAGGTTTTGATGAAAAACAAATACCTACAAAAGCTAGACCAATACAAATGAATACTATCCTACTGGATATGTCCCGCAAAGAAATCGCAGATCTCCAACAGAAAAAATTAATAAGACTAAGCACCACACCTTGGAGCTGTGCAGCCTTTTATGTAAATAAAAATGCTGAAAAAGAATGAGGCGTTCCTCGCCTTGTTATCAATTATAAACCTCTTAATAAAGTCCTAAGGTGAGTTAGATATCCTATCCCCAATAAAAAAGATTTATTAGACAGAGTTGCTAATGCTTGTATCTTTTCTAAATTTGATATGAAGTCTAGATATTGGCAAATACAAATTCAAGAACAAGATAAATATAAAACCGCATTTAATGTACCATTTGGTCAATACGAATGGAATGTTATGCCTTTCGGTTTAAAAAATGCCCCATCAGAATTTCAAAAAATAATGAATGACGTTTTCAATTCTTATCATCATTTTATGATAGTCTATATAGATGAAGTTTTGATTTTCTCTTAATCAATAGATCAGCATATCAAACATATTAATACTTTTATTCATGCTGTCCAGAATGCTGGATTAGTTGTATCAGCTAAAAAGATTACTTTATTCAAAACCAATATTAGATTTCTAGGACACATGATCCACCATGGCACAATTATTCCCATAGATAGATCAATTCAATTTGCTGATAAATTTCCTGATCAAATATTAGATAAAAAAGAGCTTCAACGATTCTTAGGATGTTTAAATTATGTTAGTGATTTTTATCCTAACCTGGCTATCGATGCTAAACCATTACATGATAGACTCAAAAAGAATCCTCCACCATGGACACCTATCCATACCCATGCAGTCCAACTAATCAAACAAAAGGTAAAAACTCTTGTTTGCCTTTCCCTTCCTTATCCCACTGCTTTCAAAATTATAGAGTGTGATGCTTCAGATATCAGTTTGGGAGGTATTCTCAAACAAAGGATTGATATCCAAGAACAACTTCTCATGTACACTTCTAAAGCCTGGAATCCAACCCAGAAAAACTATTCCATGGTTAAAAAAGAATTATTAGCAATTGTTCATTGTGTCACAAAATTTCAGAGTGACATTCTCAACCAACAATTTCTTATACGAACTGACTGCAAAGCAGCCAAAGATATCTTGCAAAAAGATGTTCAAAATTTGGTCTCCAAACAAATAATTGCCCGCTGGCAGGCTATACTGTCTGCCTTGGATTTTCAAATCAAACACCTTCCCGGGTCTTCAAATTCTTTGCCTGACTTTTTAACCCGTGAATTTTTGCAGGGGAGGCAGCACTGACAGCAACGACGAATCACCATTGTCCCTTGCACTACAGTTGTTCAACGAAAATAGAAATAATAATATTTTACTTTCACCTTCACCTATAATGGGTTCTCTAGGCACTTCTCGCAACGATAAACGCCCAATAACTAATATAATACCTTTTGAAGGAGAACCTTCGCCTTTGGCAATCCGTTCACCTTCACACTCTCCTATTCATCAAATCACCTATCCCGAAGCACATGCTTCAAATCCTATATATTCTCCAGCCCAATCTAAGTCTGCTTCAATCCCTAACACGCCTCGATCCGCATATATTGAACGAGCCTATCTCATGGATATTACCATAGATGAACAACACATCCATACAGACCCAATTAAACTTGCACCATTATATTTGCTCAACCATCTGAACCCAACCAATGGTGTAAAAACCAGAGAATACTATGAGGCCATTCTAATGGAGACAGGGTCTGTTTCTGTGGTTCACTATTACCAGCAAAACACTAGAGTAATTGCTTACTCTAAGGTCCAAATAAAAAAGCTACTTTCCTATGATGAGTGGGGTTGTGATCTCGCGCAAGGAAAGAAATTGCACAACCCAGATTTCTCTTATAAATATTATAAGTATGCCGAATATATTGAAGCCTGGAATAAATTCTTTTACTATCAAAATCAAAATAACACACACAGCTGGTACCTCCAATTTCGGCTACCTATATTTGAAAGATTCCCCACATGGTTTCAAAATTGGTTCTTAGTGTGGGGCTCAACATCTTTGGTTCTACCTCCTGCTTTCAAAAACGTGTAGGAACAATTTGTGGAATACAATAATAGTGATAACACAATTGACACTCACCTATACTTCATGGCATTATACCAGATCCCATGGATAATGAAATGGGACTATACAAACTCAGTAAATAATACAACCGATTACACCTATATTCCTAGACTGGGAAAAACCATCTCAGTAAAATGGTGGGACATTTTCAAAATGGATCTCACCACCATTACACCAAAAAGAATACCCCCACAAGTACCTAAATACCAGACAAGCCCAAATACAGCAAATACCTCTTTTGATTTTCCAACCTATTTACGAAACATGCTTCAAACCAATCCCAATGCCTCAAAAGAAATATTAAAGCAGCAAATGAAAGAAATATTTGCTGAAGCCAGCCAAAAACCAATTTCCTCTGACGAAACAGTCCAATCATCACCACTACATGCCAACCAGTACCTACACCTTAGTGAAGTGGTTCCAGCAGAAGAGACAGATTCTGAAGAAGAGGATCCAAAAGAATTCAGTCAGAGACCTTGACATAGACAAAGCATCACCGACATATAGTCCAAACAAAGAATAGTCTCCACCGACAAATACGCCAAAGAAAAAGAATACGACAAAAGAAAAGAATCTCCACCGACAAATACGCCAAAGAAAGCATAGTCAAAAGATGTCGTTTACTGTACATAAAGCACCTTACTGTGGCCACAAAAATTACTGTACAAGATGCTACCACTGTAGCCACTATGCTAGAGGACAAGAAAGCACTGTACCAAGATGCTTTCCCATCTTTTTTATTTTGTCTTTTACTTCGGATGCCTATCTTTTCCTGTCTCCTACCTCCCACTCGATTTCCTCCCTTTTGTCCTTTTCTTCTCTGCTTTACTTCCTCATGAAGTAAACACCAGGCTATAAAAGGGGCTTCACCCCTTCTCATTCAGTAGGGTCTGAACTCGCAGCCTCTGCTCTAGTTCCTCTCTTCTCTCTCTGCTGCTTCTCTCTCTGCTGTTTCTCTCTCTACTGCTTCTTTCTCTCTCTCTCTCTCCCTGCTGCTTCCTTTGCTCTCTCAAAAGCCTCAGAATACTGCATCAGAAATCCGAGCTATCCTAACCTTCATAGCTCCATCCTAAGTTACTTACCAGGTTTTATCCTTCACCTTTATGTTTCTATAAACATCATGTGTGACTGCAATATGAACTCTCTCCCTTCGTATTGTCCACAACACTGGAAACTCTTTTCCAGTTACTGTATCTGTAAACAGTAAGTCTATTGTTTTCAAAATTCTCTCTCTCTCTAGTTTTATCTTTTCTATTCTAGTTTCTTAATCCTTTCTGTGCTAGTTTACAGTGTAATATATATATATATATATATATATATATATATATATATATATATATATATATATATATATCTCAACTAAAACATAGGATACAAATCCTAGAATTACAAAATAATATGGCTGACCCAATAACTGATACTGATGACATTGAGTTTGATAATTTAGTACATACATACAATCTGAAAGATAACCCTGAATCTTCTAGTGTCAAAATAAAAGAAGAAGATACTACAACTCTGAATTTACTCAATAAAGTTATCACACAAAAATGGTTTGTACTAGTCAAGATTGTAGTAAATAATGAATATGACTGTCAATATTTAGCGTTAATATATACTGGAGCAGACTTAAATTGTCTCAATGAACGATTAGTACCTACTAAATATTTTGACAAAACTACTCAAATCTTAAACACTGCTGATGGAAGTAGATTATTTATTAAATACAAACTATCTAATACCATGATCTGCAATAATGGACACTTTAGTAGATAAAGTATTTTCAAAGTCTGGTATTGTTATATTTTTATCTTTACAGATATTTCATAGCCAATCGAAAAAATATATAGTTTTCTTTTCCATTTTTAGGCATTTATTGAATTTCTTATGGAATAGTTCCACTAGTCGTGGTTCAAAAGTATTAAGATACCAATGTCTAATATCTTTATTTTCTTTAGATAAATAATCATTAGTAATATAATTTTTATTGATTTTTTCTTCTTTTTGAAGGGTTAATATGTGAAATTCTGATTCATCAGGTTCTTCTTGAGCTGGTTTATATTGAGGAATAATAATATTTTCGGATGTTCTTAATAGTCCTTGAATTTGTGGTTCAGATGTTTGACTATTTCGAGATACAGGTCTTTGTTCAGATGTCACTAGTCTTTGAGGAGGTCTGTTATAAATCGTGACTGAACTTCGAGCTGGTTCTATTTTAATTGGTTCTATCATTTGAGGGGAGATATTTATTTGATCTTGATTCAAATGATTTCGATCATTTCTAAATTGTATTTCTATATTGCCATCATTATATTCAATTATCCTATCCAGAATGCTTTGGACAGGACATTGGGAAGGTTGATGATCATTATGTACTGACCATGATTGTGGTAGAACTATTTCTGACCATGATATAGTTCTGAGAACAATAGTATTAGATTTTTCTATATTTTTTTGAAATAATATAGTTTGTTCTCTAGTATCTACTTGAAGTACATTGGGACATAAAGTAGTCATAACTTTATAATAAAGTCGATATATTATGGCAATATTTTGGGATCCTACTCTCGTATCAAACCCTTATGTTTTTAGGTCTAAGGATAAAACATTTAAAATATTAGGATCTGTTAAAGATACAGAATAATTAGGAAAACAATTAAAATATATGGGTCCACTACACAGACTGGATTCTACCATTCCAAGTAGTGAATCAGAAAACCGATTATGCCTTGTATCTCTTAGGCATACAAGGACAGAATTGTTAAGTCCTAATCGTGTTAATGGTTTTACTGCTATTTGTATTAAACCAATATGTAGATATTTATAATTCTTATTTTTATGTTCTTGTAATATTTTATTTGATAAGAGTTGAAAGTCTTCCTGGTTCGTAGTAACAGACAAAGTTTGTTCTACTGTTTTTATAACATAACCTATTTTTAAATTAAATGTTCTTTTTTTATAAATATTAGAGATGGGTACTTTTGGTATATTCCAATTTTGTATTTGGTTTTCAATATCATTTATTAGAACTTCTTCTTTGTTCTTAATTCGTAAAGTATTATTAGTTTGACTAACAGCTTTATCTGTGAGATTTCTAATAAAATTTTCCATTTGTAGGTTGCGGATGAGTGTTATCTGGACAGTCCTCTTTGACTACCTCTTATGTCTGTTTCGACCTCAACGGCTCTTCTGGCCTTAACGATCTTTAGATTGGGTGTCTGAGCGTCTCTAACCTGAACTCTCGAACTAACTTTCTTAAATGGACAATTTTCTTAGATTTCCTAAGATGAAGTTGTTTTCCAGACTAGTGATTCTCTACAATATATGAACAGTGAACAAGTGTGAACTGGTATGGCTTTGATACCATAAAAGCGCCAAGATCAACCAGTTTAGATTACGACCTATAAACAGTTTAGATTACGACCTATAAATCTATTTTTAAAACTCTATCTTAGGAACATGAATAGAGTATAGTTATTAATTAATTAATTGTTGTAAGATTCATATATAATAAAAGAATAAAAATATTATAAAGACAGCAGAGATTAAAGAAATCTATAAGACAATCCCAAAAGTATGCGTTGAATTCCTAATTTTAATACTGAATACTAATTTAAATTGCATGAAGAATAAACAGAGTGATCATATAAAAACTTATAGAATATTGCAACTCACTGTTTATAAATACAATAACTGGAGAAGATACTCCATTCAGAAGGACAGTAAGAGGGAAGAGAAGGAATATTACAATCACACATCTAAAATTACAAAGTAATAGAGGTTACCAACTGTATGTCGCTTATACAGGACTTTTATGAAAGCAAACCTATTGTATGAGAATTTACAGTAGTAAAGAAAGGAGAAAGAGAAAGATAGATGAGGAAGAGATGACTCAGGGATGTGATGAAGAAGGTCTTCTCATATGGCATCCTTGAAATTCGACTTGCCTTCTTTGTTGAGGGAAGTGGTATTTATAGATGCAAGGATGTGTCGATATGCGACAGGTGGACTGTTGGCATTTATGCTTATCTTCAGGGAATCTGGTGGTGATAAGTGTAGTAGGTGAGCTGACTGATGGTGACAGGCGAAGGAGCTGGAGCGTCGGTGGCGATGGAACGTCGGTGATGTGGATGTGAGGGCGAAGGAGATGGAGCGTCGGTGGTGATGGAGCGTCGGTGATGTGGATGTGAAGATGCTTTATGGATAAGGGCTGTTGTCGTGGCTCATAAGTGTCGGTGAAGTGGTCGTTTCTTATTTGTCGACGAAGGATATGATGTGACCAATATTTAGTCAAATCAAAACGGAATCTTTTACACTGTAGTTGGGGTCTTTTATGCAATTTAAATTAGTATTCAGTATTAAAATTAGGAATTCAACGCATAATTCTTGGATTGTCTTAGATATTTCTTTAATCTCTGATGTCTTTATAATATTTTATTCTTTATTATATATGAATCTTACAACAATTAATTAATTATAATTATACTCTATTCATGTTCTTAAGATAGAGTTTTAAAAATAGATTTATAGGTCGTAATCTAAACTGTTTATAGGTCGTAATCTAAACTGGTTGATCTTGGCGCGTTTATGGTATCAAAGCCATACCAGTTCACTATTCATATCTTGTAGAGAATCACTAGTCTGGAAAACAACTTCATCTTAAGAAATCTAAGAAAATTGTCCATTTAAGAAAGTTGGTTCGAGAGTTCTGGTTAGAGACTCTTAGACACCCAGTCTAAAGACCGTTAAGGCCAGAAGAGTCGTTGAGGTCGAAACAAACATAAGAGGTAGTCAAAGAGGACTGTCTAGATAACACTCATCCGCAACCTACAAATGGAAAATTTTATTAGAAATCTCATAGATAAAGCTGTTAGTCAAACTAGTAATACTCTACGAATTAAGAACAAAGAAGAAGTTCTAATAAATGATATTGAAAGAAATACAAAATTGGAATATACCAAAAGTACCCATCTCTAATATTTATAAAAAAGGAACATTTAATTTAAAAATAGGTTATGCTATAAAAACAGTAGAACAAACTTTGTCTGTTACTACGAACCAGGAAGACTTTCAACTCTTATCAAATAAAATATTACAAGAACATAAAAAGAAGAATTATAAATATCTACATATTGGTTTAATACAAATAGCAGTGAAACCATTAACACGATTAGGACTTAACAATTCTGTCCTTGTATGCCTAAGAGATACAAGGCATAATCGGTTTTCTGATTCACTACTTAGAATGGTGGAATCCAGTCTGTATAGTGGACCCATATATTTTAATTGTTTTCCTAATTATTCTGTATCTTTAACAGATCCTAATATTTTAAATGTTTTATCCTTAAACCTAAAAACACAAGGGTTTGATATGAGAATAGGATCCCAAAATATTGCCATAATATATCGACTTTATTATAAAGTTATGACTACTTTATGTCCCAATGTACTTCAAGTAGATACTAGAGGTCAAACTATATTATTTCAAACAAATATAGAAAAATCTAATACTATTGTTCCCATAACTATATCATGATCAGAAATAGTTCTACTACAATCATGGTCAATACATAATGATTATCAACGTTCCCAATGTCCTGTCCAAAGCATTCCGGATAGGATAATTGAACATAATGATGCCAATATAGAAATACAATTTAGAAATGATCGAAATCATTTGAATCAAGATCAAATAAATATCTCCACTCAAATGATAAAACCAATTAAAATAGAACCAGCTCGAAGTTCAGTCACGATTTATAAAAGACCTCCTCAAAGACTAGTGACATCCGAACAAAAACCTGTATCTCGAAATATATATATATATATATGGAAAAAGCTAGGATTAGGCCACTAGCTCATATGAACATATAAGCCCAACAGCTTAGATTGAATCTAGGCCGATCCGACGATCACAGATGTCCGGTAGTGTTTGAATTTTATACATGAAGAGATTAGTTCTCAACCCATTAGCTGATGTAATAGTGTAAGCCCAACAGCCTAGACAGAATTTAAGCTGGTCTACTGGTCACAGCTGCATTTCATATATAATTTGAATACTTTTTCAACAAATCTATGAAGTTTGAGGCATCCACTTTGCACATCATGAGGCATCTAAAAAAAATATTTAAAGAATAATTCATAAAATATAAATTAACCAAAATACCCTTAAACGTTTTAGGGATATTTTGGTCCATTTTATGAATTAACTTTTGGATATATTTTATAGATTATCGTATTTTTAAAAACAATAGTGTAAGCTCAATGGCCTTGATTCAATCTGGCCAATCAATGGAATTTTATATTTAAATTTTAATATTTTATATACAAATTCTAATTACATGAAATTTCTGGTGTTACTCTTCTCAGCAAGGCACATCTAATAAAAATATTAAGAAAATAATTAGTAAAAATTAAATTGACCAAAATAGCCTTGAAAGTTGAAGGGGCATTTTAGTTCATTTAATTTTTTGAATTATATTTTGATGTTATTATTGTATTTTCCGATTTTTTAGTAATAAGCAATCCAAATTTCAAGTGATTTCGATTTCTAAAAAAATATTCAAATTCAAATACGAATGCAGTTGTGATCCTTAGATGGGTCTAGATTGAATCTAGGCCATTGGACGTTGCTGTAGCTGATAGCTAGAGGGCTGTTCTCAGTTGGCATCTATACTCCAATCGTTAGATATTCATCGAGTGGTTCAAAATATATACCTATATAAATTTTAATCTTTTTTCTAGAAATTGGATCATGACACCATGTTATTATAATATAATGAAATTACACTTCTAGACAATCATGTTTGTGGTATTCGTATGACCCGAAATTTTGTATACACACTCTATTCATCTCAATAATCAGTATAAAACATAATAAAATTTAAAATTTAAAGACAAAATGAGGTCGTCACCGTCAGATCGGCTCATATTCAATCTAGGTCATTAGACTCATATGTTCATATGAGCTAGTGGGCTAATCTCAGCATTTTCCATTATATATGATATAATATATATTATATAATATATTATTCAAAAAGATAAAGTAGGATCACGTGACCCTTACATATTTTATATAAACTTATTAATATTATATTCAAATTTTAAATATATAAGAAATTTATAGACTAATATTATATTATACTATATTTTGTTATCTCTGGTTAGGTGCCTTGATCTCCCTCTTGATCTAGATGACCTGGCAGCATGTATCTCGGGTTTCAAAGGAACCGGGGACTTGAGATCGCTCTCTCGGGAACTTTGCTAAAAAACAAGGGCAGGTGTACCAACCGATGAGAGAAGAATTTAAGGTGGGTTCTGGACTTACTCGAACTGGCTCATGTGGGTGCCCTCTTTGATCACAAAAAAAGCTCCCCAGTGGTAAAACTGCTTCGAAATCACCTCCCTTGGCCTTTATTGTGACGATTATGATTTTTCCCGACCAGTTAGAGTGCATGGCGGGATAAGGAGGAAGGGATGATGGTAGAGAGCATGCAGCGATAAAGCATGCAGCAGTAAAGAGTGCACCACCGCGAGTGTTGTATTCTAGCACCGGATGTGTTGTGTGCAGCACCGGCTGTGTTGTGTGCAGCGCTGACGGTATTGTGTGCAGTGCCGGCTGTGAAGAGACCAGTGCTGGCTGTGAAGAAGAGATGGACTAGTGTCGGCTGTATTTCGCCATGTGCATAGCGCCAACTGTGTTGTGTGCAGCGCCAGCTATGAAGAGACCAGTGTCGACTGTGAAGAAGAGATGGATTAGCGCTGGCTGTGTTTTGCGCCGGCTGTGTTGTGTGCAGTTCCGGCTATGAAGAGACCAACACCGGCTTTGAAGAAGAGATGGACCAGCGCCAACTGTGTTTCGCTGTGTGCGTAGCGCCAGCTGTGTTTCTGACATGCATGGATTATGAGTGCCACTTTTTCAATGCATGCTGATTTGAGAGCCACTTGTCTAGATTTTTTGAGCCTCTTGGTGATACTTGGTCAGCAACCTCAAACACAAGAGTCCTTAAGCCTCTTCTCTCACCCACGCCACTCATTCTTACTTCGTCTCTCTCTCTCTCCAAGACACAGGGTTTGAAGAAGTGACTGTTGGAAGGCAGCCATTGTTGGGCATGTGAGAGCTGTGAGAAGAGGATTGGATAAGGCACCATTGTTGTTCATGTAAGTGGATCCATCACTATTGCATTGTAGTCATAAAGATGCATGGGAATTTATGCATGTGAAATGAGAAATGAAAGTGATGTAGAAAATCCTTATGTCTTGTTCACTGAAAATTGGGGTTTTATTCTATGATAATGGTAGATGTTGAGAATGAATGTATGATTCTTAGATTATATAAGAAATGCATGTTATGTATGTACATTGTGAGAGAATAGTCGTTATTATGTTCTTCACCATGGAATAAAGGTCATGGAATGTGTTCTTGAGGCATGTTACATGCCACTGTGAAATTTCAGAAATATGTGTGTTCTTGAAAAGGCTTTTGAATAGTCAAATAGGGTACGATTGTCCTCAAATCACCACCATTGGAAAGATGTACGAGTCTAGTAAAATTTTGTTTCTTCCACTGTTGAAATTCTTTATGAAAATTAAGTTATGTTTCAAAATGAGAGGGTATATCATTGTTGATTGTTTTCCTAGATTTTCTACTGATGCTACTATGGTCACTGATTTTAACTAACCAAACAGAGTCAATTTTCGGTCCAACCATAGTCATTTGAAAGATATTTGAATGGGCTAAAATTTTCGTCTAGAACCTATTTTGAGATTCTTCTTAGATTGAAAGTTATACTTTGGTTTATGAAGGTATGCCACTGCAAGCAGTGTGGATAAAATTGAGAACTATCACCTTGTTTGGCACGAATCTTTGAAACACCAAATGGAATCCAAATGCTTTCAAATAAGCTTTGTTAGAAAAATATTTTTCTTTTCTTAAGCTTTGATTTTGTAACCATCACAATTTACTTCACGGTTTGGGGGTTTTAGTGATATGAAGCATGGTATGTCGCTCTCCTAATGGCACCACAGGGTGCAGCTAGTAAACCGTCATCTCTGTAAACCTTTAAGAGGTCAAATGGTATCCAATTGTCTTCAAATCACCCCATTAGTACAAAAAATGGTTTTGAAACCATCTTCAAACTCTAAATGTCCAAAGGTTACGACTCTAATGGTAAACCACGTCATTGCCCTTGATGGTAGGAAATTGAGCAGTAAGGCTTAATTGAAATAATGTTACTGTTACTATGATACTATCATTGTGATACTGCTAAATGTGATATTGCTACTATCATGATGAGATACTGCTATCGTCATAATGTGAATGATGGTACCGTGTTGCTTATGTATTAAGTGAATGGGTACCTACTGTGTGAATGATGGTACCGTGCTGCTTATGTGACATATGTGATTGGGTGCCTATTGTATGAATGATGGTGCTGGCAGCTAAGATCTTTCCTTAACTCCCCATGACAGGACGGGAGTTACGATGTAAATATTTGGGAGGGTTACACCTCCCATATCTATATGGGCACTACGCATTAGATCACCCAATGGTAGTGTAACACTCTCTCATCAGAACGACATATGGAGATGGTCGTGTCTTGCAAAGCCACTGCCTATCGAAAGCCCCAAAGCGCTTTGGGGATGTGTGTGTGTGTGTGATGACACTTACTTGTCATTGACCTCCCTCCTGAATGAGGGTAGAAGTTTCAAGCAGCAGGATTGGCTTAACCTGAGCAATAGAACTTCTACTTAAGGAGTAGGCTTTACTAGTTCTGCAATTGTGTTGCGCTGCCCCCTGCTATATTATCGATAATGAAGTGATTTATGACTCATGTGTTGTATATTAGACTGCTTCATCATAATATTGTTAGCATATTGAAAAGCATATTAGAGGACTCCACTTAGTACTTTGTGAATATATGCACACTACATATTGTTATCACTGTTATACTAGTTGGAATGCAATAGTGTAGATCTGCTTGCTGAGTTGTTAGCTCATTCCATCTCATTTACATAACTGTAGAGTGAAGGATGTTGGCATCTATGCTAAAGGTGGGTGGCCATTTGGGGGTTTCAAGCTCGAAGTTGAGATGTTTGAAAAGCCGTCCTCCAAAGACTTTCATAGTATGTTTTGGTGGTCTCAACCGTATGATGTATTTTTATTTTTTTTTTTGGTGTATTTTGGGCCAGAAGTGCCTTGAAGGAATTATAAGAACTTTTGGATATTGAATGAATGAGATGGTTGTACGTTTGAATTGATATTTGTCTGTTGAATGGATTTATTCTAGTTTTCTCTCATTGTTTGCTCTTGATTCCATGTTTCTATGCGTTGAGCCACTCCCACTTGAGTGACGTTCGCAACCTCTGGTCGCGATTCCCGAGCTTTGTCGCCCTCCAGTAGGGGTCAGGGAGTGGGGTCGTGACAGTTATGGTATCAAAACAACTATGATAGGATTATTGGCCTAGGGAGTTTTAGGATTGTCTGTAAGATAGTTCATTGATAGGTTAGTAACTGGATATTTATGTTTTAGGTTGGAGATGCCGAGGACTCGTACCAACGATGCGAGTTCAAGTAATGGGAACACCGAGGCCTTCGATGAATTCGTCAGAGCTTTGGGGGCCATGAACAAATGATGAGAGAAGCTATGCCGGCCCTGTCTACCCCTGCCTCTGATATGAATGATAGTAATCTGATACAAAGGTTCAGGAGGCTGGCACCTCCAAATTTTATAGGGCATGGGGGAGTAGAAAAGGCTAAGAGATGGAGAAGGCAAATACAAAAGATCTTTGAAGTTATAAATTGCACATACGAGCAGAAAGTTAGACTGGGTACTTTTATGCTCGAAGGAGAAGTTGAGCACTAGTGGAGCTCAGTAAAACAGTCACGGAAAGGGTCAGGAGTTGTGACTACTTGGGAGAATTTTCTAGAAGTCTTTTATGAGAAATATTTCCTCGACTCTGTAAAGGAAAAGAAAGAGCTAGAATTCATAGAGCTGCAACAAGGAAATATGTCTGTTGAGCAATATGGAGCGAAGTTTGCTGAACTCTCCAGATATGCGCCGCATATTATTAATTCTGAGGCGTGAAAGGCAAGTAAATTTGAGTGGAGCCTTTAGCCCGATATAAGGGGAAGGATTATCGTGGCACACCTCAAGACCTTCTCCCCGCTGGTGAACCTGGCCCTAAAGATAAGAGAGATTGTGACAACTTTTGGGCAAGAAGAGATGGAAGGTTGGGTGTCACCCAGTCTAGGAGTTTTAAGAAGAAGGCACGACCACCTCCGAGGAGAGAGTTGAAGGGGAGAAGCAATCAAGGTGGTGTCAAGATTTCGGGGGCTGTTCCAAATGATGTAAGGGGCAACCAAAGCCCAATCTGCCCTCACGGTGGTTTGAGAAATATGACAGTAGAGTGCTTCAAAGAGACTAGGACCTGCTTTCGATTCGGCAAATCGGGCCATCTAGTAAAAGCCTGTCCCGTCAGGGGATCAGAGGACTGACTGAGGGCACAAGGGCGAGTGTTTGCCCTAACCGAGCAAGAGGCTAAGGCGTCAACCTCTGTGTTTCGAGGTACACTTTCTGTATGTGGAATTGAAGCAAGAGTATTAAATGATCCCGGATCATCCCATTCATTTGTTGCACCACACTTTGCATGTTACTTGAATGTTAAGCCTGTACAACTTGCTTGGACTCTTGTAGTATGTACGTCAATGAGAGAATCAATAGAAACTGATATAATGTATAAGCAATGTGGGGTTGTGATTGAAGGACATTTGTTACTTATAGATTTGATACTTTTAGATGTTCAAGACTTTGATATTATTTTGAGTATGGATCGGTTGTCTACCCACTATGCTACAATGAACTGTTTTGATAAGATTGTAACTTTTAGATGCTCGGGTCAATCTGAACTATATTTTAAGGGCATTAAAGATGTTTCTCCTTTACACATCATCTTAGCCCTTCAAGCCTCTCGCCTGTTGGCCAAAAGATGTGTTGGATACTTGGCTTATGAAGTAGAAAACCGAGGTGTTCAGTCTAAATTAGAAGAGATACATGTGGTAAGAGAATATCCAGAGGTCTTCCCTGAAGAGTTAACTTCTCTATCCCAAGTTAGAGATTGAATTTGAAATAAAGGGGGCCCCTGGTACTACTCCTATTTCTAAATCCCCGTATTTGATGGCCCCAGCTAAGTCAAAAGAATTGAAGAAGCAATTATATGAATTACTGGATAAGGGGTTCATCCAACCTAGTGTGTCACCATGGGCTCACCGGTTTTATTTGTGAAGAAGAAAGATGGGTCTTTGAGGCTATGCATTGATTATAGACAGTTGAATCAGGTTACTGTGAAGAATAAATACCCATTGCTCAGAATTGATGATTAATTTGATCAATTACAAGGGGCCCAAGTATTTTCTAAGATTGACGTCCGGTCTGGGTACCACCAATTGTGTGTTAAGGAAGAGGGTATCTCCAAGACTATGTTCAAGACTCGTTATGGCCACTACGAGTTCTTAGTCATGCTTTTTGGATTGACGAACGCCCCTGTTGTGTTTATGGATCTGATGAACAGAGTCTTTAAGCCCTATTTGGATAACTTTGTAGTGGTCTTTATTGATGATATTTTGGTGTATTCCAGGAATCAAACAGATCATGAGCAACATTTAAGAGTGGTCCTCCAAACTCTAAGGATAAAGAAATTATATGCTAAGGTCAATAAGAGTGAGGTTTGGCTGCCAAGCATGGCGTTCCTCGGACACATTATTTCCAAAAGAGGTTGCAGTTGATCCTTGTAAGATTGAGGCTGTACTTAAGTGGGAAAAACTAATGAATGTATCTAAAGTCCGCAGTTTCCTAGCACTAACAGGGTATTACAGACATTTTGTAGAGGGGTTGTCAAAGACAGCACTTCCCCTAACCTGCCTAACCCAAAAGGAAGTAAAGTTTGTGTGGTCTGATAACTGCGAAAGAAGTTTTCAGGAACTGAAAAAAGAGACTAACTACAGCCCCAGTATTGACCTTTCCTGAGGGGAATGAAGATTTTGTGGTTTCTACTAATGCCTCGCACAAAGGACTTGGGTGTGTACTGATGCAAAGGGGAAAAGTTGTAGCCTATGCCTCCAAGTAGTTAAAGTCGTACAAGCAGAACTATCCCACTCATGATTTGGAATTCGCAATTGTGGTTCTTGCCCTTAAAATTTGAAGACATTATCTGTATGGAACTCAATTTAAAGTTTTCACCGACCATAAGAGCCTCAAGTACTTGTTTTCTCAAAAAGAATTGAATATGAGACAAAGAAGATGGATGGACTTGCTCAATGATTATGATTGTACCATCAACTACCACCCAGGTAAGACCAATGTTGTGGCAGATGCTTTAAGTAGGAAGCATGTGGTGTCAATGGCTCACATGATGGTCCGAGAGATGAACCTACTCAAAGATGTGGTAGAATGGCACCCAAC
Source organism: Amborella trichopoda (assembly GCF_054954075.1). Lineage (NCBI taxonomy): Eukaryota > Viridiplantae > Streptophyta > Magnoliopsida > Amborellales > Amborellaceae > Amborella > Amborella trichopoda. Next base: position 16,663,309 of record NC_142342.1, on the reverse strand, counting down.
TCTGCCCCTTGATGATGGGAAAGGAATAATTTCATGTATAAGAATTGAGCCCCATCTCTTTCAGAAAATCCGAGTAGCGCAAAAGGAGGATCCTCAATTCATGAAAATTTTCGAGAAAATAAAGACAGAAGGTAAGGAGGATTTTGCTTTGGCAGTGATGATATGTTAAGGTTTAAAGGTCGAGTTTGTGTCCCTGATAATGAAAAAATAAAAAGGGTTATTTTGGAAGAGGCACATCACGCCGGTTATACAGTGCATCCAGGGATCACAAAAATGTATCAGGATCTAAAAAGAGTCTTTTGGTAGAATAACATGAAGAAAGAAGTAGCACAATTTGTTTCCAAGTGCTTGACCTGCCAGTAAGTGAAGACTGAACATCAGAAACTTGTTGGGCAGTTACAACCCTTACCTGTGCTAGGATGGAAGTGAGAGCACCTAACTATGGATTTCGTGACTGGCCTGCCTAGATCAAGTTTGGGGCATGATAGTATTTGGGTCATTATGGACTGACTCACTAAAGCCGCTCATTTCTTGTTGATCTGTATTGCTTATACTATGGATAAGTTAGCCCAATTATACATTAAGGAGATAGTAAGATTGCATGGGGTGCCTGTTAGTATTGTGTCCGACGGAGACTCCAGATTTACTTCACGGCTTTGGAACAGCCTACAGTCGGCTATGGGGCCCAAACTCACTTTTAGTACAGCTTTCCACCCTCAAACAGATGGACAGTAAAAAAGGACCATACAGACCCTAGAAGATATGTTGAGGACCTATGTTACATATTTTAAGGGGAATTGGGATAATCATCTGCCTCTAATAGAATTTGCTTATAACAATAGTTTCTAGGCCAGTATCCAGATGGCACCTTTTGAGGCATTATATGGGAGGAAGTGCAGATTGCCTATATATTGGGATGAGGTTGGTGAAAGAAAACTTTTAGGGACAGAGATTGTTCAAGTAACCTCATAAAATATTGCCTTAATTAGAGAGCGGCTAAAGACAGCTTAAAGTCGGCAAAAGAGTTATGTAGACAATCGAAGAAAGGACCTTGAATTTGAAGTGGGTGATCAGGTTTTTCTGAAGGTATCACCAACTAAGGGCATAACAAGATTTGGCAAGAAGGGCAAACTGGGTCCACAATTTATTGGACCCTTTGAGATTTTAGAAAGGATTGGAGGTGTGGCACATCAATTGGCCCTACCACCCGAATTACCCAATATCCATAATGTGTTTCATGTGTCGTTATTGAGAAGGTATCATCCCTATCCGTCCCACGTTTTGGAGTATGAGCCAATCCCAACCAGGGAGGATTTAACTTATATAGAACAACCTATTGAGATATCAGATAGAAAATTCAGATATTACATCACAAAGAGATTCCTCTAGTTCGGGTTTTATGGCAGTATCATTCGAAGGAAGAATCAACGTGGGAGCGAGAAGATGAAATATGGGCCTTGTACCCCCATTTATTCGATTAACGATTTTGAGGACAAAATCTTTTGTTAAAGGGGGGATGATGTGACGACCCAGATTTTTCCCGGCCAGTTAGAGTGCATGGCGGGATAAGGAGGAAGGAAGGATGGTAGAGAGCGTGCGACGATAGAGCATGTGGCAGTAAAGAGCGCATCATCATGAGTGTTGTGTTCTAGTGCCGACTGTGTTTTGTGCAGCGTCGGCTGTGTTGTGTGTAGCGTCAGCTGTGTTGTGTGCAGTGCCGGCTATATAATATGCAGCGCTGACTGTGAAGAGACCAGCGCCGGCTGTGAAGAAGAGATGGACTAGCGTCGGTTCTTTTTCGCCGTGTGCATAGTGGCGATTGTGTTATGTACAGCACCGATGGTGTTGTATTCAGCACCGGCTGTGAAGAGACCTGTGTCGGCTATGAAGAAGAGATTGACTAGCGCCAGCTGCATTTCACTGTATACGTAGCGCCAACTGCATTTCGTCGTATGCGTAGCGCTAGCTATGTAGCGCCGGCTGCGTTTCTGACATACATGGATTATGAGTGCCACTTGTTAAATGCATGCTGATTTGAGAGCCACTTGTCTAGATTTTTTGAGCCTCTTTGTGACACTTGGTCAGCCATCTCAAACACAAGTGTCCTTAAGCCTCTTCTCTCACCCACACCACTCATTCTTACTTCATCTCTCTCTCTCTAAGACACAGGGTTTGAAGAAGTGACTGTTGGAGGGCAGCCATTGTTGAACGGGTGAGAGCTGTGAGAAGAGGATTGGAGAAGGCACCATTGTTGTTCATGTAAGTGGATCCATCACTATGGCATTGTAGGCATAAGGATGCATGGGAATTTAGGCATGTGAAATGAGAAATGAAAGTGTATGTGATGTAGAAAATCCTTACGTCTTGTTCACTGAAAATTGGGGCTTTTGTTCTATGATAATGGTGGAAGTTGAGAATGAATGTATGATTCTTATATTATGTAAGAAATGCATGTTATGTGTGTACATTGTGAGAGAATAATTGTTATCATGTTCTTCACCATGGAATGAAGGACATGGAATGTGTTCTTTAACATGTGATATGCCACTGTGAAATTCCATAAATATGTGTGTTCTTGAAAGAAGCTTTTGAATAGTCAAATGGGGTCCGATTGGCCTCAAATAAACACCATTGGAAAGATATAGGAGACTAGTAAAATATTCATTTTTGTCTACTGTTGAAATTATTTATGAAAATTAAGTTATATTTCAAAATGAGAGGGTATATCAATGTTGACTGCTTTCCTAAATTTTTCACTAATGCTACTGTGGTCACTGATTTTAACTAAACAAACGAAGTCCATTTTAAGTTAAACCATAGCAATTTGAAAGATCTTTGAATGGGCTAAAATTTGTATGAACAAACTATTTTGAAATTTTTCCTAGATTGAAATTTATACTTCGTTTTATGAAGGTATGTCACTGTGAGCAGTGTGGATAAAATTCAGAACTATCACCTTGTTTAGCACAAACCATTGAACCACCAAATAGAATCCAAATTCTTTCAAATTAGCTTTGTTAGAAAAATATTAGTCTTGACTTAAACTTTTGTTTTGTAACCATCACAAGTTGCTTCACGGTTTGGGAGTTGTAGTGATATAAAGCAGGGTATGTCGTTGTCCCCTGTGCATCGTAAGGTGCAGCTAGTAAACCCTCACATCTTTGAACCTTTAAGAAGTCAAACGGGGTCCAATTGTCTTCAAACCACCCCCATTTGAAGGATAGGTGTGTTTAGTACAAATATTGATTTTGGAACCATCTTCAAACTCTAAATGGTCCAAAGGTTATGACCCTAATGATAAGCCCTTGATGGTGGGAAATTGAGCAGTAAGGCGTAATTGAAATAATGTTCTTGTTACTATGGTATTATCGTTGTGATATTGTTAAATGTGATATTGCTACTATCATGTTGAGAGACTGTTATTGTTATAATGTGAATGATGGTATCATGCTGATTATGTGTTATGTGAATGGGTACCTACTGTGTAAATGATGGTACCGTGCTGCTTATGTGACATATGTGATTAGGCACCGACTGTGTGAATAATGGTGCTGGCAGACAAGACCTTTCCCTAACTCCCCATAATAGGACGGGAGTCAGGATGTGAATATTTTGGAGGGTCGCACCTCCCAAATCTATATAAGCACTATGCATTGGATCACCAAATGGTAGTGTAACGCTCAGTCGCCAAAACGACATAAGGAGAGGATCGTATCTTGCAAGGCCACAACCTATCAAAAACCCCAAAGCACAATGGGGATGTGTGTGTGTGTGTGAGGGCATTACGAAGTGGGGCACCAACTTGTCATTGTCCTCCCTCCTAAATGAGAGTAAAGGCTTCAAGCAACAAGATTGGCTTAACCTGAGCAATGGAAATTCTACTTCGGGAGTAGCCTTTACTAGTTATGTAATTGTGTTATGTTGCCCCCTACTATATTGTCGATAATGAAGTGATTTATGATTCATGTGTTGTATATTAGACTGCTTCATCTAAGCATATTAGAGGACTCCACTTGATACTTTGTGAATATATGTACATTGCATATTGTTATCACTATTATACTTGTTGGAATGCAATGGTGTAGATCTGCTTGCTAGGCTATTAGCTCATTCCATCTCATTTACATAACTGTAGAGTGAAGGGTGTTGGCATATGTGCTAAAGGTGGGTGGCCATTTGGGGGTTTGAAGCTCGAAGTTGAGATGCTTGAAAAGTTGTTCTCCAAAGACTTTCATAGTATGATTTGGTGGTCTTAGCCGTATGATGTATTTTTTTTTTTTTTTGTGTATATTGGGCCAGTAGTGCCTTGAAGGAATTGTAAGAACTTTTGGATATTGAATAAATGAGATGGTTGTACTTTTGAATTGATATTTGTCTGTTGAATGGATTTATTCTAGTTGTTTCTCATGGTTTGCTCTTGATTCCTTGTTTTTATGCTTTGAGCCACTCCCACCTGAGTGACGTTCGCAACCACCGGTCACGATTCCCCGTGCTCTGTCACCTTCTGGTAGGGGTTAGGGGACGAGGCCGTGGCATATATTCTCATGTTTCTACAATCACACACACACTGCAAATGTTACAAAACAAGTGGGTCTAGGGATCCCACCTTGCCTTTGGGTACACAGACGTGCACATTAAAAAAGTAAGAGAAGAATGAGAGAATTAAGATTGGAATGAGAAAATTTTGAACAGGCGGTGAGATCGGCATAGTGACTACAGTAGTAGGTAATTGTCCCGATGTGGCAGTAAAACGGGCTTGGTAACGCATACCGGCTCAACAGAATTACTCCTAGACGACAATACCAATACAGACTAGCTTGACACAATGGCTAGTCTGTCGTAACAGTAAAGCAGACATAGTAACTCTGACTGACACAACGACATTATTGTTAGATGACAGGACTACCATAGAGTGCTAGTCTCAACCCCCCTTTGATCAAACAAAAGAGTATAAGAAAGAAAAGAGAACAAAGAGAGAGAGAGAGAGAGAGAGAGAGAGAGAGAGAGAAGAGAAGATGAAGAAGAGAAATAGGAAAGGAAAAGAACAGGAAGAGCGAGGTGAGAGACAAATCAGTGAAAGAAGAAGAAGAGAAGAATAAAAGGAAAGGGAGAGAGAAAGAAGAAGAAGAGCATGCGAGGAGATAGAGGGAACAACAAGAGGAAGAGAAAGAAGAGTGGGAAAAGCAAAGAGAAGAAGTAAGAGAGAGATGGAAGAGGAAGGAACACACAGACGGTAATGAGATGGGGAAAGAGAAACTCAGACAGTGATGAGCGTCTGCCGTCTGTGGGAGAAAGAAGAGTAGAGGGAGAACACAGGCGACGATAGGCTTCTGCCAGCTGTGACAAAAGAAAGAGGAGAGAGAAAGCACACATGCGGCGATAAGCTTCCTCACGCGGTTATTGGGGGAAAAGAGAGTGAAAGCACAGGTTGCGATAGACTTGTCATTTGTGACAGAAGGGAGAAAGAACACAGGCGACGATAGGCTTCCGCTAGCTGTGACAAAAGAAAAAGGAGAGAAAGCACACAGGCGGCAATAGGCTTCCGTCGGCTTTGACAGAAGAAAGAGGAGAGAGAAAGAACACAGGCTGCAATAGGCTTTCGCCTGCTGTGACAGAAGAAAGAGGAGAGAGAACGAACAAGGGCGGCGATAGGCTTCCGTCAACTGTGACAAAAGGAAAAGAGAGAGAAAGCATAGGCGGCGATAGCCCGCTGTTTGTGACAGAAGGGAGAGAGAGCACATGCAGCGATAGGAGTCCGCCAGCTGTGATAGAAGAAAAGGAGAGAAAGCACAGGCGGCGATAGGCTTTTGCAATCTGTCGTAGAAGAAAAAGGAGACAGAAATAACATAGGCGGCAATTGGTTTCTGTCGTCTATGACAGAACAAAAAAGAGAGAGAACACAGGCAGCGATATGCTTCCACCGACTATGATAGAAGAGAAAGGAGAGAGAACACAGGCAGCGATAGGTTTACTCCAGTTGTGATAGAAGAGAAGAAAGAGAGAGAAAACACAGGCGGCGATAGGTTTATGCCAGCTCTGATAAAAGAGAAAAGGGAATTTTGACAGAGGCCAGATCCACCACTCAAGATATGTCCCGACTCACTGTTCATGTCTCAGAAGCAGGAAGATATCGCACCAGACGATAGGTCTGCCATGCGTGAATGGAGAAAAGAGAGAAATGTAGGGAAAGAGAAAAATGATAAACCAGAGGATGAAGAGAGAGAGTGATAGACACGAGGGAAAGAGAGGGAAAGAGAGAAAGAAAGAAGAAAGAGATAGAGATGGAAAGAGAGAAGAAAGAAGAGAAAGAAAGAGATAAAGAGGAGAGAGAAAGAGCGATAGAGATAAGAGAAAGGAAGAGAGAAAGAGAGATGTGAGAAAAGAAGAGGAGAAAAAGTTACCTCACAAAGGGATATCGATCCTTTTCTTCTCTCTCATCTCTCTCTCTCTCCAAGATGTCCTACTAACTTAAGCAAGAATTGAAACTTTATTGTTCAATCTCAAGAATGAATAAAGGGTCCTTTACAATTAGGCTTTGCATGTTTATATACAATTGGGCCCAAACATGGGTGTACGCCCTAAAACTACCTAAATGATGATAATTACAATTTAATTGAATTAAAAAAAATTCTAACATGGGGTACAAAAGGATTGTTTTGCCTTTGCCCAACAACCTATGAAATTTCAAAAGTCTTTCTTGCTGCCCTAGAACTTGTGTGATCTTTCGTGGATGATTCGGGGTAGCTCTGGTGCCCGTTTAATCGAAAGATAATTTTTTTCTTGTAGGGCTCAACATGGCAATCGATTTGATACCAACTTCAGGCATGGATCGTGTTTTTAAGCCACGATCATGCGACTCGAAATTTGGATGAAACTTGCAAACTTTAGATCGATAGTGTGCTTATTTCTTGATGTTTTTCTTTAGTTTCTTCGTTGAATTACACTAAGCATACCGTCATGATCGCGTAGCAATAAACGCAGCTCGATTTCGTGTCTGTACGAAGAATTTTTTGTCTTGAGTTTTTAACCGGAATCTAAAAATTCGGTGGCTGGAATTTATGCCAAACTCGATACCTCCGTGCGTGAAATCCAGCCATTCATCATACATGGGGTTCGGACTAGAGATAGCCTTGAACCGTACACACATAATACAATTGATTTCAAGTCGATCGGGTATGCGTGCGTCGCGATTTGGCTGCTCGAGCGAGACGTGCTGCTACTGAATTTTCTGCGACTCTCTTCTTGAATCATCAACTTCTCTCTCGTTTTCCTCCCTGTTCGGGTATCATCAAGGTCGTGCCATATATCCAAGCGCTCATCTTGATGAGACGAACACAACCAAATTTGAAAGCGATTCGACTCAGGACAAATGAAATACAGACCTTTGAAGTTGTTGCTCGGAACTGTGCACATCAGCTTTCTTTAATGGAGATTGGTGTAGGGATGTTGCACGAGAATAGCGTGCGGCCTACCCCTTTTTGGTCTTTTACCCATAACTTTGTACTAGAATGCCCGATTAAGTTGAAACTTGACCCGTAAGGGTTTTCGACCGTGCCAGATCTAATGGCGATGGTCCCATAACTATTTGACGTACCAAGAATATATCTCTAGTTACGGGGTCCATTTCAAAAGGTTGATTTTTCTAAAATTGTTTCTTTGTGTGTGTTGCCTTAGGCATGTCGAATTGAGACGAAACTTGGCAGGTGGCCTTTTGGAGTGCTTAGGAAGATTATCATCCATTTTGGGGCAATTATGAGACTGTCAGGAATTTCACTATATGTTGAGGCTTTATTGACCTGCTTCCTCTTTATTCTGCATCAGGGACCAAGGTGCTGAAAAATGTATTCAAAGAGCTTACTTCGTCAAATGTTGTGCTTCGAGAGAAGTGATAAGGACAACATTCAAAAAATTTCCTTCGGCTTTTTTACTTTTTTCTTCTTATCCACAGGACCACGTGAACGCCGAGGAAATTCATGCACACTGCAACTAGGATGCTCAGACATTTGGATGCAATGTACAGATCCATCAGTCGAGGTTTTTGAGGGATCTTGTCGAAGTCCTCACCCTCAAGGGACTAATTGTGACTCTGAAGCTGAGGATTTTGTATGAACCTCGTTAATCAAAATCAAGCCCGTCTGGAAGTCGAGTGTTGTGTTGAAGGGCATTTTTCCCATTTGGTCTGGGTTTCTTTTAGGATAGATAGCAAAGTGCCTTTGGTCGGCGTTCATCTGCGTTGCGCATTAGATATTCCTTGGCGGGCAGGGTACCTCAGTTTATCGAGGTGACCGGCTTTGAGTTTAACCCCTACCCAATGTTAGCAGTTTCACGTAACAAGTCCAAAGTCATGGCTGACTTAGCTTTCTTAGGCGTCTTTGGTTTATTGGAATGACTTCCTTATTTTTTTGTTCTGGATGGTCTGTTGAAGGGCCTTTTGTTGGCGTTCGTCTGCGTTGTGCACCGGATATTCCTTAGCAGGCAGGGTAGGTGACCGGCTTTGGGTATAACCCCTACCCATTGTTAGCAGTTTCGCACAACAGGTCTAAAGTCATGGCTGACTTAGCCCTCTTAAGGCGTCTCCGGCATCTTGGAGTGCGTTTAGTGGCCTCCTGTGAATGATGCTCTTCTTCATGAGACTTGTCTTGCCTTCTTTGCGAGTCTTCTGTCTTTCGAGTCCTTTTTACGAATGGACTCAGGCTATCGAAATCTTTTCCTTGAAGCTCATATTTCTTGATCTTGGTATTGTGACACTAGGGAAGTTTTCTTTGAATTGGGCTGAAGCCGCCTATTGAGGCGAGCGCTGCATCAACCTGTTTATTGATTCAAGTGTCCTTTGTGGATTTTCACTTGGACTTGGGAAGCGGTGCCGTAGAGACAGTTTTTGCCAACTTCTTTTTTATTTGGGGCTCTTTTACCCATGACCTTTTTGCCATGTCCACCCTTTTTTTCCATTTTTGCTCATGATGCCCTTTCGGATTTTCATCGTGCCTGAGTTTTTTATTTACGAAACTCTCTTACTCATGGTTTTGTGACCATTCATGTCTGCCATTTTTACTCATGACATTCCCTTGTCTAGGTATACACCATGCCCGTTATTTTTCTCTTTTTCTTTTTTTTTTTGTGAAGTCGTGTTTAAGGTAATGCCTTTGGGACCTCTACGAAGCCTTTTATCATCATGCGGCTAGGACATGTACTTTAGTTTAAGGTCATACAGCTGGACCATGGTGATGATGGATGGTAGTTTTATGGAGGCCACAGAGTGAGTATGGTAGTAGTTTTAGGTCACTTTTGGGTAGATGGCGCGAAGCTACCTATGAAAAGTGGAGAATGTATGAATGGAAGGTGGAAAAGTGGTGACCCACTAACTGACGGTGAGTATGGATGGTAGAATGGCTTGCCGTTTTGTGAGCATGGGTGAGATTCACTGGGGAATGATGAAAGGTGATGAAGTAAATGGGCTTACTGAGGAGGTAATGAAGAAGGTGTGTTGACACAAACGGGTCGGTTAGGAAAGACATGCGTGAAAATGCCTGTAAAGGGCGTGTGCGACATGTGAGGGCGTGTTTAAGGTCATGCCTCTGAGACCTGTGCAAAGCAATTTTTCGTCATGCGGTCAGAACGTGTACTATGGTTTAAGGTGATATAGCTTGGACCGGGGCTGTGCAGTTTAAATTCATGCAGCCAGAACCATTCAGTTTAAGGTCGTGCAACTAGACCTCCGCTATAGTTTAAGGTCATATAGTTCGGACCATGGTGCTGAGCCTTTTATTGCCATGCAGCTAGGACGTGTACTATGGTTTAAGGTCATACAGCTAGACCATGGTGCCGAGCCTTTTAACGTCATGCGGTTAGGACATGTATATGGTTTAAGGTCATATAGTTTGGACCGTGTAGTTTAAAGTCGAGCAGCTAGACCTCCGTTATAGTTTATGGTCATATAGTTTGGACCATGCAGTTTAGGGTCGTGCACTTAGACCAAGGTTGTGTAGCTTAAGGTCATGCAGCACGGACCAAGGCGATGGGTCGCCATGTAGGTGAAGCTACATGGGAATAAGTCTTCTAAACTGCAATCTGACTCCCTGGGATAAAATGGCCATGACCGGCAAGGGGTTAAGATGGGAAGGCCGACTTCATTGGGGATTAGAGGATGAGTGTGTTTCACTTAGAGGTGACAATGATACTCAATATTGAACAAATTCATTAAAAATGACCCAACTTCAAGAGGATACGATAGCTAGGTGTGAAGCAGACCCACTGGGGGTTGCAGTTATAAGAATGATGCTGACTCCTTTGGGCATGAGGGACTACAACATGAGTATGACTCCTACTATAGCTGAGAAGTCATGGCCTAGGTGGAATGACCTGGGTACCACTCCACTGAGGATAATAGGTCACGGTCAGGGTGCAATGCCACTGGGGATAAAAGTCGTAGGACATGCACAGCTTTAGCATGGACTTGTGGCAATGAAAATGTGCGAAAGTGAACCCTTAAGAACACAGTAAAACTACTCTCTGTTACATGGGATTTCATGGGCGGCAGTAAAACTTTACTTGGGACTCGGGTCAGAGCCTGACCCGGTCCGACCCATCGTCGTTTAGCCTTCTTGGACATGGCTAGCATTCCTGGTCTGAGAAGGATATTAAGCTTTGGCTATATAAGGGGGTAACCCCCATTTTCACTGTTTCACGAAAGATAAAAAGACTTAAGGTAAAAATTGCTTTTAACAGTGAGGGTGAGGTTTTCCGGTGAGAGATTTGTTGAGGACACAGGGGATTTCGACAAGGCTAGCAGAAATTTGCCTGCAAGCATGGACAGGTTCCGGCTGAGAAAAATAGCGCCAGTGAGGAAGATCGCGCTTTGTCGCAGTTGCAGGAGTTTGCAGTAGGAAGAGGGATTTCACTGGGGAAACAGGGAACTCCGGTTGTGGTTTTGAGGGTTCTTGAGAAGAAAAGAAGGTGCATCAGAGGGCTGCCCAGGGTCTTCCGCTGGCTTTTGGTAGTTTTTCAACGGGTGCGCAGATGAGGTGAAGATTTCACAGTGGGTTGGTGGAAGGTTGCAGAGGGTTTCCGGCAGTGGAAGGGAGTTTCCGGTGAGGACCCGAAGGGTCGTGTGGAGACGAATAGTTACCCAGAGATGAAGGGTTGCCGGAGGAAAACGAGGGGTCTCAGGAGCCGAGGAGATGTGAAAAATGAAGAGTCACCGGGAGGTGAACAGCCACAGTAGTGAGAAGTCATAAAACATGGCCGGTGCTGACTTATAATACGCAACCGGTGCTAGGCATTAAAAGCACAGTCGATGCTGACCTTTTAGAAACACAGTCGGCATTGATCCTCAAGAAAGACAGCCGACGTTGATCCTCAAGAAATACAGTCGGTGCTGGGAGTTAGAAGCACAGTCGACGCTAGCCTTTGGAAGACACAGTTGGCACTGGCCTCGCACGGCACTTATCAATGCATAGTCATCGTCAGGATGCGCACGATGTTTCTCATGTGCGCCGGGGAGTTGCATGTAGGGATTGTCGTGCACGGCGATGAGTGACGCGCGGCGATGTTCATGCACAGAGCTGACTTGGGTAGACAAAGGGTGGGGACCAATGGTAAGGCCTAGCTTATGATGCCCATTGGAAGCCAAGTCCTCCAGCACAACAGTGAAGTCCATGTTGTTCTGTGGAAGGGCATTCACTGTGAACAGGGTATGCTCTCCATTATAGGCCAGTATGACTATAAAGGGACCTTCCCATTGCTCAAACTTCCCTTTACCCCGGCCATGCATAAAAATAGGCCTCTTGACGGCTAGAACTAGATCGCCACAGGTGAATGAGCGGACCTTGACTGACTTGTCAAAAGCCCTCTTCATTCTCCCCTAATTGAGCTCAAGGTTCTGCTGAGCCTCTAACCTTTTTTCTTCGAGTGCATCCAATTCTTGATATCGAAGTTTGACTCTCTCATCTTCGGTTAGTCCTTGATGTATAGCAACACGTAGTGAAGGGATTTGAATTTCAAGGGGTAAAACTGCTTCGCCCCCATAGACTAGGGAATAAGGAGTGGAATCGGTGGCATTTCGTGTGGTAGTGCGATAGGCCCACAAGGCTTCAAGGAGTTTCTCATGTCAACTCTTCTTCGTGTTTGATACTGATTTCCTTAAAAGGTTGCACATGGTCATATTGAACGCTTTAGCTAATCCGTTGGCTCGAGGGTGGTACATAGATGAGTACCTCCACTCGAAACCGAACTGGTTAACCAAGCGATCAATGTGATGACTTCTGAACTGAGGGCCATTGTCCGATATAATCTTGTCAGGAACTCCAAATCGATATATTATGTGATGTCGCACGAAATTAGCTATTGTGGTCCCAGGAACTTGTTTAAGGGGGACTGCTTCAGCCCACTTGGAGAAGTAATCTATTGCAGCTAGAACAAAGACATGACCCATTGCCGAATGAGGGTCAATGGGCCCTAAAATGTCTATTTCCCATTGTGAGAAGGGCCATGATACCACTATAGGGTGTAAGGGCTTTAGAGGCTGGTGAACAAGGCTTGAATGGATTTGGCACACTTGACACTTCTTAGTATAGTTTACGGGATCGACAATCATTGAAGGCCAATAGTACCCCAATCTGCGTATCCATTCATAGAGCTTGGGACTGGACTGATGCAATCCACAGATGCCTGAGTGTACTTCTTCCAGGACCTTATTTGTTTCTTGTGCTTCCACACATCTTAGAAGAATGTCGTCAAATGACTGTCTGAAGAGAGCCACTCCTTCTAGGAGGGTGGGTATACTTGGTAGAAATTTGACGCACGCTGTTGCACACGGCACGGTCCTCTAGAAGTCTACCATGTCTTAGGAAATTAGTGATGGGCTCTCTCCAACCTTCTCCCTGACTCCTTGCCATTTCGTGTTCTGGCTTAATAACTTCTTTAACTGATAGAAGTGCTCCAAATGGATAGGGAGGGCAATCGGGGAAGAGATTTATCTCATCACCCGCATCTACCTCGGTTCTTAGTTCAATGTGTCTCCACTGTGCCTCCCAGACTAGTGTGGGCCTTGATGAGGATAATTGAATTGTAGCCCCGAGTTTTGCAAGTGTATCAGCCTGCAAATTTAGCCTCCAGGGGATGTGACTCAAGAATACATCCTCAAACTGAGACATATACGATTTTGCAGTATCATGATAAGACTTGAGAGTGTCTTTTCTCACGTCATAGATCCTTTGAGCTGTCAGACAACCAACTCAGAGTCGCCATAAATCTTGAGCAGCTTCAAGTATAGATCAAAGGCTATCTCCAATCCAATTATAAGGGCTTGATATTCTGCTTTGTTATGGGAACCGGCCTCGGAGAGAGAGAAAGAAAATGGCAGTACTCCTCCTTTCGGAGTCAGGAATACCACCCCGGTGCCTCCTCTATCAGATTGGAAGGCTCTGTCGAAGTATATTTCCCATGCGTGAGCAAGCTCTGATCAGAATACTTCTTCATCAGGGAAAAGGAGATTCCGCCAGTATGGGATGTGTTGTCACGACCCCACCCCCTGACCCCTACCGTGCAATACTGGAGGGTGATAGGGTGCGGGATCGCCATCACAGAGGTCACGAACGTCACTCAGGTTGGAATGGCTCAACACATATGATAGGCGGAATTAGAAACAAACCACGAAAGAAAAACTAAAACTCCCACCAGAAACCACAACAAAAGCTGGATAAATTAAAACCATTCATATCCATAAACAATCTCCAAGGTCATAACTACAATATCCAGAATATTACAATCCTCCAAGACACTGCTGGCCAGCCATCAAATACATAACTTCAATAACAACAACTGCCTGACTGATAACTAACAAACACCTACTCAAGAACTACATAAGAACAGGGATCCACTTGTCGAGCGCGGGCTTTCCGTCCACCAAACACGATCGCCTCCCATCATTCTCAATCTGCAGTAGTCAATCTACAAGGGTGGAAGCAAAGGGATGAGCTAAAAAACCCAGTAAGTAGATCACAGAATTATGCTTCCCTGCCTATGAGTATTATCACACAGCACAGATCAAGATTCTAAGCCATGCTCATAAAACAGGAGTCCTGCATGATAATTATGTCACAATTATAGGATGATGCTTTTCAGGTCGAGCATGCACAATGTAAGATATCAGAATTCACGTTTGTTCAATGCTGTAATTCTCATTCATATTCCCAGTATATATAATGGATATCACATGAATTAGTAGTTCAGAAAGACCTTTCCTCAAGAGGATCATCATATGCATTCCTCAATATTACTCATTCATCTATAACTGAACATGTTCTACAATATACATACTTATCACAAAGGAGCATACTCTTATTTCATAATAAAGCATATTTTCATCCCTTCGCACTCACATAATCAGGCAGTACATTACACTCCAAGGCGTGTACCTTACCGGCATCAAACACACAGGCAGGCCCTGCAATACTCTCAAAGCGGTGCCCACACATATTAAACAGTCACATATCTCAAGCAATGCAATACGCTCAAAGCATGCCGAGAAGTCACACATAGCTTATCACCTCATGCGCACCTCATGAGAAGTTACATGTCCCAGGCAATGAAATATGCACAAGGCATGTCGAGAAATTCCCATATCACTAGAAATGTCATCATGTCATAGCTGGTTTTGCAATACACTCAAAGCATGCTAATATCTCAGTATGTTGATACCATCATTCACACAATAGGTAACCATACACATAACACATAAGCAGTACGGTACCATCATTCACTTAGTAGGTACCCATACACATAACACATAAGCAGCATGATACCATCATTCACATAGTAGGTACCAATTCACATATCGCATAAGCAGCACAGTACCATCATTCACACTATAGGTACCCATACACATAACACATAGGCAGCATAATACCATCATTCACACGATATGTATCCATTCACATATCACATAAGCAGTACGATACCATCATTCACACAGTAGGTACCCATACATATAACACATAGGCAACATGATACCATCATTCACACAGTAGGTATCCATTCACATATCACATAAGCAGCACGGTACCATCATTCACAGAGTAGGTACCCATACACATAACACATATCACATAATGATGATATCAGTATCTTGTCAAGATAGTAGCAATATCATAATTTGGGTGTGGCACATCGCATTTTAATAGTATCACAATGATAGTACTATAGTAACAATGACATTATTTCGGTTAAGCCTTACCGCTCAATTTCCTGCCATCAAGGCAATCACATGCGCTTACCATTAGGGTCGTAATCATTGAACCATTTAGATTTTGAAGACAGCTCCAAAACAATAAACTCATGCATCTTTCAAATGGCTGTGATTTCATGTCATTTGGACTCCAATAGGTCATGCAAAGTCGCAGTGCAACAGAAGCGACGTTCCAGGAAATTTTTACAGCCTATTAACAGTGATAGTCATGCACATTTCACATAATATCTTCCAATCTATCAAGAATATCATTTAGACATAAACATCAAACTCAAACTAGACTCAGAATTCTTTCCAATGGGTTGATTTGAGGCAATTCTAAGATCATATGCCAGGTCGACAGAGAGGCACAAAAACTCCAATTCTCCCTGAAATTCCACAGTCCAACCATAACATACCTCAAAGATCAAAGCATAAATTCTAAACTACATAAGATAATAACTTGCAACCAATTCTAGATTAAACTAGACTCACAAAGCATCAACCCACAAATTTTTCAGGCTCAATAAAAATCAAAATAGTGTATATCATGTTATATGAAGGAGCGTAAATTTATGAACAAACAAAGCACAATACATACATGCAAATCCTATTCTTCCACACAATTTATATACAATCTCATGCTAATCTCAAGCTTAATTTCAAGCTCCATTCATGCCTAAATCATTCTTCATACATGCTTAGATTCATGCTTCATACTAAAACACACAATAACATGATCTACTTACTTTGAGCTCTAAACTTGCTTCAAAACTCCTGCACACAGCCACTTCCCCAAGATGCCCAACATAAGACTTTAAGTGTTTTAGAGAGAGAGAGAGAGAGGAAAAACATGGGAGAGAGAGGGTGAACGCTCTAGAGAAATGCTCTATTTATAAAAGAGAAAAGGGAAGCAAATGACAAGTGTCATTCATGCAAAGCTAAATGACATGTATGACGAGAGAGAGAGAGAACATGCATGGAGACATAATGATTATGGGTACAACAAGCATGGGAAACAAAATGATTATGAGAGAAAAAGAGAGCTCCCTATACTACCATGTACTCAGCCACTCACGCACGGCGGTACACAACCGGTGCTGGCCTCTCACACAACTCCAACCGGCGCTGATCTATCCACACAACTCCAACTGGTGCTGTCCTCTCACACAACTCCAACCGGTGCAAGCCTCTCACCCAAATCTAATCGGCGTTGACCTCTCACACAACTCCAACCGGTGCTGGCCTCTCACACAACTCCAACCAGCGCTGGCCTCTCACACAACTCTAATCGATGCTGGCCTCTCACACAACTCCAACTGGCGCTAGCCTCTCACACAACTCCAATCGGTGCTAGCCTCTCACACAACTCCAACCGGCACTGGCCTCTCACACAACTCCAACCGATGATGGCCTCTCACACAACTCCAACCGGCACTGACCTCTCACACAACTCCAACTGGCGTTGGCCTCTCACACAGCTCCAACCGGTGCTGGCCTCTCACGCAATCGGGAAAAGTTTGGGTCATCACATCATCCCCCCCTAAAAAAATATTTTGTTCTCAAAATCGTATACTTGATCATCAAATAAATGGGGGTTCAACCATGGCACTTCTTTACAATCAACCTATTGAGGTAAGCACATACAACCAACCCACGCCTAGAAAGGCGTCCAAAAACCTAAGCATTCAAGAGAGTCAAATTCTATAGGCAATACTCAAGCACACAAACACACCATACATCATTCAGAGTCAAACACCAAAGAGATTCCTTCAGAATTCATTATAGGTAAAACACATTAAGCCATGAATCACAAATCAAGCAATACATTACACTCGAGGTATGTCAATCAAATCTCATATCATAAGTCAGAAAATGCAATTCGCTCAAAACATGCTGACTGTCACATATCATCGGCCATGCAATATGCCCAAAGCGGGCCAGTCACAAGCCGGGCGATGCAATACATCTCAAAGCATGTTGACAATTATACATCATTGGCCATGCAATACACTCAAAGCATGTCAATCACAAGTCGGACAATGCAATACATCTCAAATCATGTCGGCCATGCAATACACTCAAAGCATGCCAATCATAAGTCAGACAATGCAATACATCTCAAAGCATGTCGACAATTATACATCATTGGTCATACAATACACTCAAAGCATGCCAATCACAAGTCGGACAATGTAATACATCTCAAATCATGTTGACAATTATACATCATTGGCCATGCAATACACTCAAAGCATGCTAATCACAAGTCGAACGATGCAATACATCTCAAAGCATGTCGACAATTATACATCATTGGCCATGCAATACACTCAAACCATGCCAATCACAAGTCAGACAATGCAATACATCTCAAAGCACGTCGACAATTATACATCAATCGCCATGCAATGCACTCAAAGCATGCCAATCACAAGTCGGACAATGCAATACATCTCAAAGCATGTCGACAATTATACATCATTGGCCGTGCAATACACTCAAAGCATGTTAATCACAAGTCGGACAATGCAATACATCTCAAAGCATGTCGACAATCATACATCATTGGCCATGCAATACACTCAAAGGATGCCAATCACAAGTCAGACAATGCAATGCATCTCAAAGCATGTCGACAATTATATATCATTGGCCATGCAATACACTCAAAGCATGTCAATCACAAGTCGGACAATGGGTACAACAAGCATGGAAAACAAAATGATTATGAGAGAGAGAACGAGCTCCCTAGACTACCATGCACTCAACCACTCATGCACAGTGGTACACAACCGGCACTGGCCTCTCACACAACTCCCAACTCCAACCGGCACTGGCATATCCACACAACTGCATCCGGCACTGACCTCTCACACAACTCCCAACTCCAACCAGCACTAGCCTATCCACACAACTGCATCCGGTGCTGACCTCTCACACAACTCCAACCAGTGATGACCTCTCACACAACTCCAACCGATGCTGGCCTCTCACACAACTCCAACCGATGCTGGCCTCTCACCCAACTCTAATCGGTGCTGGCCTCTCACACACCTCCAACCAGCGCTGGCCTCTCACACAACTCCAAACGGTGCTGGACTCTCACACAACTCCAACCGGCACTGATCTCTCACACAACTCCAACTGGCGCTGGCCTCTCACACAACTCCAACCGGCGCTAGCCTCTCACACTACTCCAATAGCGGATGGCCTCTCACACAACTCCAACCGGCGCTGGCCTCTCACACAACTCCAACCAGCGCTGGCCTCTCACACAACTCCAACCAGCGCTGGCCTCTCAGACAACCAGGAAAAGTTTGGGTCATCACATGTGCTACGAGAAAATTAGCCAAGTCTTGGCCCTTGATGGCCTCTTGGGGGACATATATGATGTCAAATTCCATCAGCAATAATGCCCACTTAGCAAGACGTCCGGACAGGCATGGTCATGTCATGAGAAACTTTACAAGATCTGCTTTGGATATAAGTTTAACTTCATGACCGAGCAAGTAGTGGCGAAGCTTTCGTACTTGAAGATTAGGGCAAAGCACATCTTTTCTATAGGGGAATAATTCTTCTCAGCCCCTTGCATCCCGCGGGTGAGATAGTACAGTGCAGTCTCTTTTCCTTCATCATTGTTTTGCACCAACAATGCCCCAAGTGACTCATCTAGAGCGGTCACGTATGGGATAAGAGGTCTTCCCAATATCAGTGTAGAGAGTACTGAAGGATTGAGTAAATAATGCTTGATGTCATCAAGGGTTGCCTGACATGCTTCATCCCAGATGAATGGGGTATCTTTCTTTAACAGGTGCGTAAAGGGTTTACATCGACTTGAGAAGTTTGAGATGAACCTATGGATGTACGCCAACTACCCTTGAAGAGAGAGCAGTTCTCGCAATGTAGTTGGTAATGGCATTTCTTGGATTGTCTTGATCTTGACTGGCTCAACTTCAAGCCCTCGGTGTCCAACAATGAACCTTAAGAACTTTCCTGAGCGCACGCTAAAAGCGCACTTAGCAGGTTTATTTTGAGCTGATGCAGGCGTAATCACTAGAACACATTTTCAAGGTCTCTCATATAAGTGTCTTTCTCTGTGGATTTCACCACCAAGTCATCTACATAACATTCCACCTCTTTGTGCATCATGTCTTTGAAGATGGTCGTCATTGCTCTCTGATATGCGGCACCGACATTCTTCAATCCAAAAGGCATCATCATGTAATAGAAGACTCCTTTTGGGGTCAAGAACACGGTGGCTTCCTCATCTTCGGGGTGCCATCAGTATCTGATTATACTCGGAGTATCCATCCATGAAGGATAAAATTTAGCAATGAGTTGTAGAATCGATGAGCATCTCGGGCGATGATAGGTTTACGTCAGCTGTGACAGAAGAGACAAGGGAATTTTAACAGAGGCTTGGCCCGCCACTTAAGATATGGCCCGACTCACTGTTCATATCTCATAAGCAGGAAGACTTCGCACCAGACGATAGGTCTGCAATGCGTGAATATAGAAAAGAGAGAAGTGCAGGAAAAGAGAAAAGTGATAAACTAGAGGATGAAGAGAGAGAGGTTGATAGAGATGAGGGAAGGAGAGGGAAAGAGAGAGATACAAAAAGAAGAGAGAGAAAGAGAGAGATCGAGATGAAAAGAGAGAACAAAAAAGAGAAAGAAAGAGATAAAAATGAGAGAGAAAAGAGGAGAGAGAAAGAGAGATAGAAATAAGAGAAAAGAAGAGAGATAAAAAGAGATGCGAGAGAAAATAAGAGGAGAGAGAAAGTTACCTTATCGAGGGGGACCAGCCTTTTCTTTTTCTCTCCTCTCTCTCTCTCCAAGATGTACCCACGAACTTAAGCAAGAATTGAAACTTTATTGATCAATCTCAAGAATGAACAAAAGGTCCTTTACAATTAGGTTTTGCATGTTTATATAAAATTGCGCCCAAACTTGGGTGTACGCCCGAAAACTACCTAAATTGATGATAATTACAATTTAATTGAATTAAAAGAAATTCTAAAATTGGGTATAAAATGACTGTTTTGCCCCTACCCAACAACGTGTAAAATTTCAAACAGTCCATGCTGCTGCCCTAGAACTTGCGTGATCATCCGTGGATGATTCACGGTTGCTTTGGTGCCCATTTGACCGAAAGATGATTGTTTCCTTGTAGCGCTCAGCATGGAGATCAATTTGATACCAACTTCGTGCCATGGATCTTGTTTTTAAGCCACGATCATGCGACTCAAAATTTGGATGAATCTTGCAAACTTCCGATCGATAGTGTGCTTACTTCTTGATGTTTTTCTTTAGTTTCTTCCCTGAATCACAATAAACATGTCATCACGATCACGTGGCAACAAACGTAGCTCGATTTCGTGTCCGGACGAAGATTTTGTCGTCTTGAGTTTTTTGCCAGAATCTGAAAATCCGATGGCTGGAATTTATAGCAACTTCGATGCATCCGTGTGTGAAATCCAATTGTTCATCATATGCAGTGTTCGAACTAGAGATAGCCTTGAACCTTACGCACATAATGCAGTTAGTTTCATGTCGAATGGGTACGTGAGCGCCGTGATTTGGCCGCTCGAGTGAGGTGTGTTGTTACTGAATTTTCTACAACTATCTTCACAAATCATCAAATTCTCTCTAGTTTTTCTCTCTAGTCGGGTATTGTCACGGGTCGTACCATATATCAAAAAGCTCGTCTTGATGAGACGAACTCGCTCAACAAATTTGAGAGCGATTCGACTCAAGACGTGAGATACGGGTCTTTGAAGTTGCTTCTCAGGACTGTGCATATCAACCTCCTTTAATGGAGATTGGTGTACGGAGGCCGCACAGGAATGGCATGCAGCTTACCCTTTTTTGGTCTTTTACCCATAATTTTGTATTGGAATGCCCGATTAAGTCGAAACTTGACCTAGAGGAATTTTCGACCATGCCGGATCCAATGGCAGTGGTCCCACAGCTATTTGATACACCGAGAATATATCTCTAGTTACGGGGCCTATTTTAGGGTGTTTGAGGCTGATTTTTCCGAAATTGTTTCTTTATCTACGTTGCCTTAAGCATGTCGGATTTAGACGAAACTTGGCAGGTGGTCTTTTGGAGTGCTTAGGAAGATTTTGATCCGTTCTGGAGAAATTCTGAGATTGTCGGGAATTTCACTCTATGTTGAGGCTTTATTGATCTGCTTCCTATTTATTCCGCGTCAGGGACCAAGGTGCTGAAAGATGTCTTCAAACAATCTCTAACTTTGGCGCTCTATTTATATAACTATTTTTCGGATTTTCTACTCCTGTGGGTACATATTGCACATGTGATTTATTAAATTAAAACTCCTTGTAGTTATAAAATTTTGGTTTTTCTCTTAAAAATAAACTCTTTTGTAATTTAGAAATACACTGTGTATTTCAAAATTATTATAAAATGCGCCTACTAAATTCAGAAGGAGCTTAGGAAAAATAAATATATATTTCAAATTTTCAATTAATACAGTATTATATTTACTGAAATAAAAGTGGCATATAATTCTTAAAATTAATAAATTGTTTTTTTGAAACTTCCATTATGAACTTTTTCCGTTACGGCCTAGAAAAATAATAGGTGTTATATGATCTACCATTACATCAACTTTTGCAAGGTACACTACCTCATGAGCTAAACATCGAAATTTCAATCATACCTGTCGAAATTTTATTGAATTTCAATAGCCTTTCAATATTATACATATCAAAACTTCATAATCATTTTAGCCATACATGGGCAGATGAGTATCCATTATGCCTTTCTTCTCTTTATCTATTTGAACAATACTTTTTTTGGTGGATGCATATGGATTGTCATTCCGACAGTTGCGAGTATGAGGATAATGCCTATATCAGTGTTCTTAATATTTGTATCGTATATTATTTTATGAGCAATGATCCTTTGAGACCCTCCCACACCCATGTGTGTAGGACCCCAAAGGATCACTATTAAATTTGACATAGATATCTAGAAAAAGTTATCACATGAGTGTGAGACTTGATTTTTTTAGAGATCTGTGCCAAATTTAATGGTGAACCTTTGAAGTCCTACATACATGAGTGTGAGAGGGTCTGATAGGATCATTATTCTTATTATATAAATAATTATTTATAGTATGGTTTTTGAGCAAAAATTAGAAAGTTTAGTGTCTACAAAATCAGAGTTCCAATTTAAAAACATCGTCTTCTAAACGTCTCTTTATTTCTAGATACATATTAATTTGTCGTACTTTGTTTTTGTAAAATTCCTCAACTTCATTAACATGAAGGTATTTATAACTACTTCACAATTTATTTTCATAAGAGTTAAACATCCAAAAAAAAAAAAAACCTTGAATTGTCAAAATTTTCTATTACATTACACTTTATATATGATACATACATTCCTTTTTAAATATATATATATAGCTATTCTACCTCAGCAATTAGCAATTACCGAACTAGCTTCACCTTCAATAAGTTTTTGTACTCATCATTTTTCTTGATTTAGTTACAAGCGAAAATTATGTACATATCCATTATAGTTTTCGTTATTATCAAAATATCAAATAGTTTCCGTTATTACTGGAATGTCTGTTTTTTTCACTTCATAACAAATTTTTTTGCAAAAAAGACTTTTTTACCCTTTTTCGGTTT
Source organism: Amborella trichopoda (assembly GCF_054954075.1). Lineage (NCBI taxonomy): Eukaryota > Viridiplantae > Streptophyta > Magnoliopsida > Amborellales > Amborellaceae > Amborella > Amborella trichopoda. The sequence goes on along the minus strand of NC_142342.1, from coordinate 16,640,417 downwards.
TTGAACAGCCAAAAATAAGCAGAAGCTTGGAATTTGCATGTTTATTTTTTGTTCTTCAACATCCGAGAATGTCTTGTTTTCGGTTGTTGAACAACTGAAAATATGAGTGTGTAGTCCGGAAGCTTGCTAGAATACACAGTCCTATTTTCGGTCGTTCAACATCTGAAAATGTTCTATTTTCGATTGTTCAACATCCGAAAATATCTTTTTTTCGGTTGTTCAACATTCGAAAATGTCAACAACTGAAAATATGATAGAAGCTTAGAATTTGCATTCTTATTTTCGGTTGTTCAACAACCGAAAATGCTATATTTTCGATTGTTGAACAACTGAAAATACTACGTATTCCAGAAGCTTAAACGACCGCCGCTATTTTCAGTGGTTCAATAACCAAAATTAGCATATTTTTGGTTTTTGAACAACCGAAATTCTAGCCATTTCAGTTGTTCAAAAACCAAAAAAGGATAAAAAAAATCTTTTTAAAAAATTTTCATTATGAAGTGAAAAAACAGACATTCCAGTAATAACATAAACTATTTGGTATTTTAATAATAACGGAAACTATAACTGATATATACGTAGGGTTCCCTAGTTACAAATTTATTGTAAAACATTTCTTTCTTTTCTTTGCTTCTTTATCATAGAACTCATTTATTTATTTGTAAAACTCTCAACAGATTCTCAATAGAGATTACATAAACTCTCTATGTCATAAAATAGCAGACGAATTCAATATGGAAGATGGCACTTTGAATTAAATTCAACCAAAAAGAAGACAAGCCCTTCTCGATGCACTAGCGAAATCAGAACATAAGTATTTCGATCTCTCTCTATATACACGAAAAAAATTAAAATACCTATAACAATTAGGTTTTTCTTAGATATATTTATATATTTATACTTTGTCTCTAATTCATTTTTCATTATGCCAGCCAGGTGGAATTTTTAAAGATCTATAACACAATGGAGTGCGACCTAGAGATTGAAAAACTTCTGCTACAACAGATGAACACACATATGGAACAAAAATGACAGCATCATCAACAAGAAATAAATTTTTACCATGCCATAAATGACCTTTTCGATAAATATATATAATATAACATAGTACAATATATAATTTAGTGTATTTTGTATTTATTTTATTATATAAAATACACTATACTATATTTTACATTACATTATATATATATATAACATTAAAATGTATTTTTTATTTATTTTATTATATAATATATATTTATTTAAAATAATATAGTATATTATACATTGTATTTTATATTTATTCTATTATACAATAAAATATATACATATGTCATATATAAAGTAATGTAAAATATAATATAGTGTATTTTATATTTATTTTATTGATATATATATTTGTATTATATAAGATATATTATAAAGTGAATTATTTTATAATCTTTATTTTTATTATATGATATACATAAAATAATAATATAAAATATATATGTGTAGAACATAATATTGTACTTTTTATTTATTTTATTATAATATATATATATATTATATAAAATAATATAATATATTATACATTGAATATATTTTTTATATATAATATTATAAATATCTACTATATAAATAAAGTATAATATATAATATATTATTTTTATTATATAATATACATAAATAATAATATAATAATATATATGTGAATAACATAATCTTGTACTTTTTATTTATTTTATTATAATATATAATATATATATATATTTATTTATATAAAATAATATAATATATTATACATTAAATATATTTTTATTATATAATATTATAAATATCTATTATATAAATAAAATATAAAATATAATAAAATGTAATATATAATAAAATATATTATATATTATACAATAAATTATATTGTGTATTATACAATAAAATATATACTTTTTATATATGGGAGGGGGGTTCATAAAAGAAAAAGTTCCAAGTTTAAGTTCCAACCCTTGGGTTGGAACTTTGTTTTTAAAGCAAGATTGGAACTTGAACAGTTCCTTGAAGTTTTGTTTGAAGTTCAATTTTTTTATCAAACACGAAACTTGAACAGTATTAATAAGTTCTAAACTTCTAAGCAGACACTTTCTGTTATCAAACACGTCCTCAAAGTCAGGAATGCACAAATGCAGTGAATCCGTTAGGATGCCAATACAACTTCCGTCCCGTGTTTGGAATTGTTGACCAAACTATTTTTTTTTTTTTTTTTTGTATACGATAAGCTCTAGAATGTTTGTTATGCCTGAGAGAGAGAGAAAACTAGAGAATATGGAATTGAATGTTTATATGCATGAGGAATTTTTTGTACCTAAATCTTTCATTCTTCATAAATGCGCTTCATCTATTGTTTTCTAATAAAAAAATATTTATTTATCTCACACAAAAGGGAGAAAAAAAAAGGGAAAGGAAAATAGACCATTCATCTACCAATTTAGGAGGCATACATCAAGTTGTGATTTGAAGTACCATAAATGGAAAGATGCAAATCAAATTAAAAAAATGAAAAAATTTCACTGCATCAATACATCAGTACTTCAATTTCTGGCAAGCAATGCTCATACCTCCATCCATTATGCAGAGTTGTACTGTTTTTCCTTGCATACAAAGATCTACTAATCCTTTGATTTCCATAACTAAGTCTCAGATTTGGTTTTTTATATGGTTACTTCACCATCACTTCTGGTATGACGTTTGACAACCTTACTAAATATGATTTGTAATACACAATAAGAGTATTTCTTATTAGAAAAATAGTTTCATAACTTTCAAATATTTCTGCTAAATATTTTAACTGTACTTCACATTTTCAATAATTAAAAACCCTACTTATGTGTTGCAAAATACTTTGGGGAAAGATAATTCTATATCATTGCTCTGAAAGAAAAACCAACCTAAAAATACACCATAAATTTTGTATGGAAAAGCTTATATAGAGCCGATGCTTTATCCTCAAATTGATCATCTCGACATCAATATGTATGGACATAAGAAAAATATGAATTTCAAGTTTTGGAAATAGTGTATTTCGTAACGCATTTTTGGACAGTTAATTTTCAAGATTTTCAAGTTTTCATAGATCTTTAACTTTATAAATAAAGATGAAAATATATTTTAAGGCTATCACAAAGATTTCCAATATTACAACCACATTTCTCAACACAATTTGAAGGTAGGCTTTAATTTTATTCTAGAATAATCCTGGGTATTTTTAATATCTTCACGTTGATCATTTTGACATCAAGATGTATAGACATTAAAAAAAAAAAAGATTGTATTTAAATTGATCATCTCAACATCAAGATGTATAGATATTAAAAAATAAAAATAAATCGCATTTTTGGACTGTTAATTTTCAAGATTTTCAAATTTTGATAGATATAAAAGCTTTAAATTTTATAATTAAAAATAAAAATATGTTTAAAGCTATCACAAATATTTTAAATATTGAAACCTCTACCGTATTTGAAGGAGTGCTGTAATTTGTTTAGAACCTCGGCTGTATACAAACCGTACCCTATCGATAGCCACTCCTCCCATACATTTATGTTTTTATTCTTTTAAAATTTTATTTTGTTTTACTTTTTCTCGGATTGCGTCAGCGGGAAGGTACTTCGAGCTGGTTGGCTAACGTTCTGGTCTCTATGAGTGTCTGGACTCTGAACACCCTGCTCGAGATTTCTCTCTCTCTCTACATTGTACTGCTGCTGCTCTCTCTGTTTGACCCCCTCCATCCATGGATACCTTGAAGCTCTGCAAAACTCCTCCTCTCTTCCTTTGCTTACTCTCTTCCTCTTCCCCTAGACCCTTCCTCTGCAACCATGGTTTTAACTTCTTTCTCCCTCCTAACCCTAATCCTAAAAGGCCCTCTACTGTGAAGCTCAATTCTTTTGATATTCACCCAAAGCGCAGGAGCTCAGGCTCCATGTCCTATCGCTTGTTCAGGGCACATGCAGAGGCTTCTGAAAGTAGTGTAAGCACGTTGGAGAAGGATGGCGATTCGCCTTCTTTTGATCTGAACCTCGCAGTTGTGCTTGCAGGGTTCGCCTTTGAAGCGTACACAACTCCACCTGTATGTTCATGGAGATTATAGTGGAATTTGAATTTTTGTATCATTTAGAAATGTATTGTTCTTTTATTTATGAATTTTTCTATAGGAAAATGTAGGGATTCGTGCAGTTGATCCTGCTGATTGTCAAACAGTGTTCCTGTCTGAGTAAGGCTTTCTCTCTCTTTCTCTCTCTCTCTCTCTTCTTGCTGGCGCCAAATTCAATTTTCTTCTAGTAATTGATCTTCTTAAAGTGTGCTATGTACAAATAATATGTAGATTTGTATGATGCGCTTTTCTATACCTTTATCGGGTGGATATCCTACCTCAATTGCTCTGATTGCTGCGCTACTGTACATCTGTAGTGGTTTTTGTTAGCATATATATCCAGAACTGTTGGTGTCTATCCAGAATTGTTACTAGCCGTATATTTATACGGGTCTTGTATATTCTTTATTAATCAATATATTATTTATTAATCAATAAAGAGAGAGTTCTCTGCAGTATTTCTAATAGTTTTCTTATATCGTGGTGTTCTTTAGAGGAGCTGCACTGAAGCTGTAGTAGTTTCATTTTTTTTGGTTATTTTTTGCTCTTTGAAGAGGAGGGACTATAGGTAATTGTTTTTTTGGGAATGATAGTATTGATTCGTGATTTATGGATGAGAATATGAGTGCAACTTTGAGTATCAATATAGAAAGGGATTAACACAACTTTCTTATTATCTTATTAGATACTAAGAAACTGCAAGAATAGTTTATTGTTGCTGTTTTGGTTTTATTTTCTTGCTTTTTTTTTTTTTTGGAAGAGTTTTACAGCAAGATTGTTCATCCCATTTTGTGCATATTCCTCATTGTTTCAGGCAGTTTCTTTGTGAGGTATATGATGGGCAGTTGCTTATTAAGTTGAAAAAGGGTTTTGATTTCCCTGCCATGGATCCTTGGGTATGATTTCTTCCTGCCAAACTGAAAATGTATTTACTTATTTATCAAATATTCTCTCTCTGTGACTTCTATGTAATGCTTTGCCTCTCTAAGCACTCATATCATCTAGGTGTTCCACTGTTTTAGTTTCAATCATTTATCCAATTTCAATCACTGATCCAGCTGCTTAAATGCTATATGCAAATGTGATGTAGAGATTTGATGAAGAAAACCAAAAATCAAACAAATTCCAAGCAAAGCACAAGCACAAGCACCAATTGAAGGAACCGGGTTTCCTCCCCAAAACTTTAACTAGGGAATAAAGGCTTCATTTCCTTTTTCCTCTTTTCAAAGTCACTTGAATGACCACACAGCCCCACACACCTAATTTTATATTTGCATTGAGGTACACAAGGCCAAAATAATCTTAGCCAAAATAAAATTGATTAAAGAATTCCAACTTAAATGCAAAATTCATAAATTTTTTTTCACCCTTAATAAAACAAAATGTGCTTTACTCTAACTACTTTTTTAAACAACTCCTAAAATCCTAAAAATATAAAAAGACCCTAGAATAATCACTAAAATACTTAATAACCCAAAAATTAAAATTAAAATATTAATCCTTTAAAATCAAACAAAAATTTAAAATAAATTTTTTTTGTCTTGCACCAAACTCCCCTAGTTGGAGAAAACTTGTCCTTGAATTTCAAAGCAGGCTAAGATGAACTTAGCAACAAAACCATCTTCTTCGATCTTTTTCTTTATTAGCTTAAAAATTAATTACGGTAAGAAGAAATCATCAAGAATGCTGAACTCGCATTGAAAATCGTATAGGAGACTTCGAACTCAATTTCTTGGCCTTTAATGGCTTTCTCGACATTTATTTCATTTCTCTTTGTGTCCAAGGCCACAATTTGTGGTTTATGAATCGACTACAGTTCTACTGTGCTACTCTGATCTCAATGCCCTACATCTCTTGAATTCTCTACCTCTTCGATATCCTTGAGATCATCATCTTGAACCCTATCATAGATCGGATCTCCTAAGAGATCTTGTTCATCTGAGCATGTATTGAAAATTGGCAGCCAATCCTAATCCACAACATGCTGATTTTGGATATGACTTGTTGGAAACAAAGATTCTCCATGATCGGCCGCCTCAATATAACAAACCAATATGTACTTATAAGCAGCAAGATTACCACTCCCTTGGTTGAGTCAAATAATTCTCGTGAAAATCATCAATGCCCACCTTCAAATCGAAAACACTAGAGTATTGTCCCCTTGTCTAGGTCTTCTATCACTCTTCCCTTCATGACACCTTAGGAGGATGACGGTGAAAAAGGTTGTCCTGGACATCTTCTTTGGTGGAAAGATCACTGTTTTTTCCATGATGGATATCTGCAAATTGTTGTACAAGCTGCTGAACCTGCTTTCTGAGATCCTTAATCTCTTCATATCTGGCATATGTTCGCCAAAATCAAGCCCTAGGCATAAAATCAGCAAACCCTAGGCTGAAATCTGCAAGTTTTAGGCTGAAATTAGTAAATCTTGGGCTGAAATCAGTAAATTCTGGGCTGGAACCCTAGTCTAAATTCGAGACTCAATCAAAGATTTCAGCCCTTTCTGCTTAAGAATCATGTTTTCTGATACCAATTGATGTATAAATTTGTAAAAAACCAGAAAATTAAACAAATTCCAAGAAAAGCACAAGTACCAATTGAAGGGAAGCTTAAGTATGGAGCAAAAGCTTCCTTTTTCATTTTCCTCTTTTCACCATGTGAATGCCCCATACAGGCCCACACACCTTTATTTATATTTTCACTGGGATACAAAAGTCCAAAATAACTTTAGCCAAATAAAATTGACTTAATAGTCCCAACATAAATACATTTTTTTCGTAATGACATTTTTACCTTGATAAACAAAATATTCCATAAACAATCTTACTATTCTGAACAAGTCCTAAAATCCTAAAAATATAAGAAACCTAGAATCCCAAAGAAACTTAAAACTCAAAAAATAAACCCTATAATTAAAATTAAAATTAAAAGTAAAATTAAAATATTCATCCTTTGAAAACTAACAAAAATTAAAACTAAGAATACTTATGTCTTGCATCAAAATGAGTCCATTATGCATTATAACGAGAAGTAGGGTAATCATCTCTTCTCCTTGTCTATAGTCCTGCTACATTCTTTGTCCTAAATACTCTCCATGAGTGATTGAGAAAACACTTTCTATGAGTGATTGAGAAAACCCCTCACAAATTAGAAAAACGACAAAAGTAGTTTTATAAGAGGCCTCTTAGAGAAGGATTTTGGAACTTAGGGCTTGTTTGGATGATTGTTAATTTTATCTAAATATATTATCTTATGTTAAATTAATGTACTTTGGATAAAAGTTAGTTTATTAACTTTGGTACGTATCTTACTATTATGTATAATATTATTTTAAGGGTGTGGTTTCCATAAGTTTACAACCTTAAACAAGGCACACCTCTAAATTTTATCATAAATGTACTTTTGATATCAAAAATTCTTAAGATGGCTTGAGAGTCTACTTTCATCTCTAATTTTATTTAAACCCCAAAAATGGTTTAAATTAAGTAGATCTAAAAACACATGAAAATATTGAAAATGGACGGTCCAGATAATATGTTGCAAGATACACTATTTCGCAGACTTGAACTCCTTTTTCCTTTCCATATTCATACATCTCAATGTCGAGAGGATCAATTAGAAGGTTTTCCAATATCCAAACAATCTTTCATGATGAATTTTTGAGGTACATCTTTAAATCTAAACTTTTAGGTTACAACTTTATATATACTTTTTCTGTATTTACATATTTAACTTTTTAGTGATTTCTAGCTAAGTTTAGCTATTTCTGGCTAAGAACATGTGATGTTGAGCAAATTACTTTGAATGAATTAAAAACAACTTTTTAATAATATAAATTTATATGTAAAACTGACTCTAAGTTTATCTCAGATACTTTTATGATGGATACAATCAACTTTATTGAAACAATGAATTATCAATGATAATGAGTACATCCAAATTGGCCCTTCAAGAGTTGAGAACTTGAAAATTTGATTGATGGTAGTGGGTTTTGCTCCTTGCACAAGTTAGACAAGCATGGGTGGGTGGTCACATGCCTAGTGGTGTTCTTTTACATCACTGAGGTTGTTGTGATAGTGGAAGAGTGGGTTATCGGATTGAATGCCATAAATCCTCTTTGGGAATGGGAGCAAAAGCACTTGCACGGTGATTCATTGGGAACTTTTGCTGCTATAGGTGGAGTTTCATGCAACAATGCATTGGACCTTTGGGCATGTGTTGGCTTCCTCCTTTTTTCCTTTTTCTTCTTCTCTTAATATTTTAGTGGCACACTTTATGACTTCTTGAGATCTGAATAATTTTAATCTGTAAAACCATTTATAAAATTGTATCATATTCATGTGTTTTTTTCGTGCTTTCTGTGTTATGTGTATTGTAAGTAATAACATTAGCCATCTATAATACTTAGAATTTGATACTATTAAGTATAATTTGACAATTGATAAATAAAATTGGTATCTTCTTTATGACTTTTATTGCCCAAGCAATAATAATTGCTGTGGATATCTTGCACTTGTGATTTGACTATTGACGATTCCTTGTTAATAAAACAATAGCTTTTTCTAGGTTCATTCTTATGCACTTTTTATTCCAACAACTGATGATTCTTTCCATGACAATTTATATCTTTTGTTGAATTGTCAGGGAACAAGTGACCCATATGTTGTCATTCAATTTGATAATCAGGTGGAAAAAAGCAATATCAAATGGGCGTAAGTCGATTATGTGTTCTTTTACATCTATGTTTGGTATTTTAATATAAAATACATAAAATGCGCAAAGAAAAATTAATGAGAAATTTGAGATGAAGTGCAGTCGTCTGCGAGGATTGGTTTTACTAGATTTATAAAAATGTGTCGTTTAGCTTTGTATGTCACATTTATTTGGCATTGTCAATGTTCATTGTAACAAGTCTTTTACATTTTGCGTAAACATTATGATTTTGGGGGGAGAATGGAGAAATAAACCCGTAATTAAAAGATTGAGTGATTATGCTCTCTTAAGGAGCCTGTATAGGAATCAACCCCAAACATAAGGTCCCTTTAGGAGCCAAAAAGAGCGAACATTTGTCTATCCTTCCTAGGCTAATAAATCAATAAACAAGGAAAACACTAAATAGCTAACTTGATTTCCAAGAAACCTAAGCCCTAATTGCTTAATTTTCCCATTTTACCTTTGAAATCCAATGTTCAAAACCTCGTCATGGGCTCTAAGACTTGGGCGTGCCCAAGCTGGGTAACTCGGGTCTAAGTAGTGTAGAGAGTCCAAAAAAAAAGCCCTAAAAAATGAAAAGATAAAAAAATTGTTAAAAATAAAATAAAATAGTAAAAATTAAACAAAACTCAAAATAACGTCAAAAGTTAAAATAAAATGAAAAAAAATATAAAACATGGATTTTTAATAAAAATTTGTTTGTAGCTAGAGATTTCAAAAAAATCCAAAAAAGATAGAAAATATGAAAATGGGTTATATGACAAGAAATAGTCACAATTCATTATAAAAAATACTAAAATTTTGTATGAAATATTTATACATGGATTTTACAGATTAAAATAATTTGTATTTTTTAAATATCCCTGAGTTTTACCAGAGTACTCAGCTTGACAAGGGGCTGAATTAGGGCTGAATTTGGGTAATTCAGCCAAGTCCTTGAACACTGCTAAAATCGCTACAAACTCAAATGACTTAGATAACCCTAAGGGGCAAAAACCTTCTAAATTTTTTATTTACTATTCAGTAGTTACTATTCATGGGCACCACGGGTTACTGTTCACAGGGGCATAATTGTCATTATGAATTTTATGTTTAAGTTAGAATTTTTGGGTCATTTTTATTATTGTATGGATATTTAATGTCTTTGAATATTAAATCATATTACATAAGAGGTGGTACGGCCTTGAAGGGATCATTTCATGTAATTTTTGGAATTGAAAGAGAAAGAAAAGCTTAGGCTTTAAGATCCCTAGCTTGGGTTGAATAAGAAACCTAGGGTTTCTCCTTGTTATTTCTTGTATTTAGCGTGTTTTCTTGATGATTTTATTGCTTTCTACCTATTTTCCTACATCAAGTGTTTAAAAGGAGTAGCTTATAGGGCGATTTGTAGTCTAAAACACGACGGGGCATTCGATTGATGAGATACAGTGTCCCAATGAATTGGAAAAAGACGGTGATGATGATGATGATGAGGTGTCTAAAAGAAAGAATAAACACGTTTGGAAGTGAGTCTGGCGCTTCTCTTGATTAGGAATGTACCCAAGAAGTATTGGTATGAAGCTGCACTTGCGACACTCTATCTCGCCCACATTTTAGAGTCCCTCTTAAGGTCTTTGGTTATTTGCGCTTCTTATATGTTCTCGGCTAAAATCATACAAAGTTAGACTATTAGTTTGTGAAATGTATTTTCCTTTGTTAACCTTCCTCTTGGAAGGTACCTATTTACAAGAACAAAGGAGACATAGAGAATCGTGCGAACTATTGAAAGATCAAGCTTATGAGCCATACTATGAAGCTCTAAGAGAGAGTGAATGAGAAACAGCTAAGGCATGAAACGAGTGTATTAGAAAACCAATTCGATTTTAATTTTAGGGAGGTCGACAACCGAGGCTATTTTTCTATTTAGACAACTGATTGAGAAGTTTAGGGCGAAGGGAAAAGATCTCCACATGGTCTTTATTGATCTAGAGAAAGCTGATGATAGAGTATCTCGAAATTTGATTTGGTGCGTATTGAAAAGAAAGGTGTCTCCAAACACTACATCAATTTGGTGAGAGATATGTATGATGGAGCTCTAACTAGTGTACGAACAACTAGTGGAGAGACGAGTGTATTTTTAGTGACAATAGGTCGATATCAGGGGTCAGCATTGGGCCCATACCTCTTTGTCTTAGTTATGGACGACTTAATTAGGCATCTACAAGACGAGGTACCCTGGTGTATGTTTTTCACATATGACATAGTTTTAAACAATGAGATTAGAAACGACAACAACACAAAGTTAGAACTTTAAAAGGATGCTCTAGAATCTAATGGTTTTAAAATTAACCGCACTAGACGACCTATATGGAATCCAAGTTAATTAATAATAGGAATAGAGACAAGGAAGTACTTAAAATTGACGGTAAGGAAATACCAAAAAGAGCACACTTTCGAAATCTTGGGTTGATAATCTAGGAAAATGAAGAGATTGAGGAAGATTTCGTTCGTAGAATTAGAGCTGGGTGGGCGAAGTGGAGATGTGCAACTGGAATTTTATGTGATCCCTGCATGCCAATGAAGCTAAAGGGCAAGTTCTATAGGACAACTGTGAGACTAGTTTTGCTCTATGGGGTGGGATGTTGGGCAGTCAAAAAACAATATACTCATGGAATGAGTGTAGCGAAGATGAGGATGTTGAGATGGATGAGTGGCAAGACAAGAAGAAATAGAATTCAAATAAATACATTCGGAAAAATTTAGGTGTGGCACAATTGGCGATAAGATGAGAGATAGTAGACTGAGGTGGGCCGGCCATGTGCGGCACAGACTTAGTACAATACTTGTTCGGGTGCGAGTTAGTTAAAGTGGAAGGCTAAAAAAAGGTAGAGGTTATATCCAAAAGGACATGGTTGGAAGTAGAGAGAAGAGATATGGTGACTTATGGCCTCACTAAGGGTATGGTAGTTAATAGAGTAGAATGACGAATCAAGATTCGTCTAACTGACCCCAATTAGTTGGTAAAAGGCTTTGACAATGATGATGATGATGATGATGATGAAACGTTCTCTTGGAAGGGCTACAAATGCTATAATCCAATATCTGGGAAGAAATTTATTTAATGTATGTAACCTTTTCTAGTCCTTTTTCCCTTGCCTTTCTTCAGGGGGAGCACATTGCAGAGATAGCTCTCATATTCACCTTCGTGTTCCTAAATTATTATTTTTGACTTGAGTGCAAGAGAACAATGGAGGGCAATCATATGATGTTGGTACTGAAAAAAATGAATTAAAAGTCTATACTTGACGAAAACGAAAAGAAGTGGGGATTACCGTTGTTGACGTGCTCGGAGCCAGTCTCATACCTTTGACCTAAGTAATCTTAATCCTGCTTTCATCAGTTCGCAATGTGAACATTTGGATCTGCACATTGTTATACGGAATGTAAACATAGTTCTTTAGATCAGCAATTAGCAATTTTGTCTCTGATGAGTCCTTGTCTCCTTCTTATCATATTTTTGTGTTCTTTTTGTCCTATGTTTCTATCCGCCCATCCTAAGTGGAAGGAGGCTATGTATGGGGAGATGAGGGCATTACTTAAGAATGGCACTTGGGAGCTGGTAAACCTTCCCAAAGGGAAGAATTTAGTTGGCTACAAATGGGTTTATGCTCTAAAGCACAATACTGATGGTACTATTGATAGATACAAGGTGAGACTAGTTGCCAAGGGGTTTTTTCAGACATAGAATAGACCCAAGAAACGTTTGCTCTTGTAGCTAAAATGAATTCTATTTGAGTACTTTTGTCTTCGGCAGCTAACTTGGAGTGGCTCTTATACGAGTTGGTTGTCAAGAATGCATTCCTTCATGGGGAATTGCAAGAAGAAGTATAAGTGGTTCCTCCACTTAGGTTTCGTGTGCCTAGTTGTGAAAGGAAAGTTTATAGACTGAGAAAAGCCATCTATGAATTAAAGCAATCTCCTCAGGTTTGGCTTGAGAGGTTTAGTGGGGCTGTCCAAATAATTGAAAATACTTGAAATCATGCTGACCATACTTCATTTATCAAATATGCAGTCCTAATTGTATACGTGGATGACATTGTTGTAACTGGTTATTGTCCTAAGGAAATTAAAAACTTAAAGGGTTTTCTCATGACAATTTTAAATCAAAGATCTGGGCCCACTGAAGTTCTTTCTTGGAATAGAAGTAGCTAGGTCAAAAAGAGGAATTTTCATCTCTCAAAGGAAGTATATATTGGATCTACTTGAGGAAACTGAAAAGCTTGGGGCTAAAAAAGTTGACACACATATAGAACAGAATCATAAGCTTGATGACCAAAGGAGAGAAGCTCTCAAGGATGTGGGTATGTCTCAAAGGTTAGTGGTCGATTAACATACCTTTCACTTCATGTATAGACATTGCATATGCTGTGATTGTGATTAGTCAGTTTATGCATTCCCCATGAACTATCCACCTTGAGGCTGCTATCAGAGTACTCAGGTATCTAAAATCATCACCAGGGAGAGGACTGCTATTTGCTAATCATTGGCATTTACAAGTTGAAGCCTATATAGATGCAGACTGGGCTGGCTCTATTGTAGATCGAAGATTGACATCGGAGTACTGTACTTTTGTTGGAGGAACCTTGTGACTTGGAGGAGTAAAAAAACCGTCAGTAGTAGCAAGATCAAGTGCAGAAGCTGAGTATAGATCTATGGATAATGGTGCATGTGAATTACTCTAGCTAAAAATTCTTTAAAGAGATATTTTTTTCCTGTGAAAGTTCAATGTCCTTGTACTGTGACAACAAGACAACTATCATTATAACCCATAATTTGCTCCAGCACATAACGAAGCATATAGAAGTTACATTTCAAAAAGAAAATGAAGCATATAGAAGTCTATCGTCATTTCATTCGAGAAAGGTTGCTACTAAGGAAATTTGTCTTCCATATGGTAAAACATATGACCAGCTAGCAGATATTCTTGCGAAGGCTATGGGGAAACCTCCACTACAAATAGTTTTAAGCAACCTGGGTATATAATTAAGTTTTTTATCTATTTCTCTTGTATTCAAGTCCTTGAGGACATTTTTGTCATTTCCCTTACTTAAGGGCATTTTTGTAACTTTAAGCTTTTATTAGTAATAAAATACATATAACTGGGGCGTCGGTGTCTTAGAGACAACACCGTGAGTCTATTCTTCTCTTCGTCACATGACTCTCTCTATCTCTCATCTATCTCTTCAACCTTCTCTCTCTTTCTAGATTTTGATCCTTCTTACACTTCTTTGATTTCCAACATGTTTGTGCTGTATTTTAGCTCTTTTTGTACTATATCTATATATCTATACCAAAGTTAACCATTCTCCAAAAAAAAAAAAAAAAAAAAAAAATCTTGCAACGAATGATTGCTTCTCTTTATCGTTTCTCATTTTCCAAACTCGGTTTAATAGAAAGACAAGAATCTCATTTTGCCAGTCAACAAGTTAATAATACCAAGAGTATGCGTATGTTTGTGGTGTATTTTAACTATATCTAACCTTTCTTCCATGTTTTGATGACATTTAGAAAACTAGAAAAATGGAGTACTTGGTAACTCAACTCATTAAGTTGTGAGTCATTTGAGTTTTGATTGGAACTGAAGTCCTGAGTCATATGAGTTTTGATTGGAACTGAAGCCCTGATTCAGACAATTTAAAATTTCCAGGCGTCACACCTTCCAATATTTGAGAAATTTATGAATTTGGTGCAGGACAAAAGAGCCTATTTGGAATGAGGAGTTTATGATAAATGTGAAGCTACCTCCATCAAAACTTTTGCAGGTTCTTTTTTATCCTTAAGCAAACTTTCCAAGTATGTTTTGTGGTTCCTCACTTCAGATTACTGTCTATCATCGTTTTGTTGTGTAATATATTGATTTGGTTGCTCAATTATAACAACTGCTTGTCATTGTTTTGTTTCTGAGCAAACCCCTTAGCTAATTGATTGCTTTCTAACTGTTAGAAAGTTGACCTTTTGGTTGCTAAATTAAGACAGCTGCTTGTTATTGTTTTGTTTTTGAGCAAACCCTTAGCTACTTGATTGCTTTCTCACTGTTAGAAATTAGTTGACCGTTTAGCGCCGCATTGCCTTGTTAGACTTGAGGATAACTTGATTCCAGTTCTAGCTGTTCAAGCTAGACTTGAACTGGACCTGATGTATTTATCATTTCTTGGACCAGTCTCTATATGCTGTCATGAAGCTCAATGTCGGTGGTGCTTGTACTGCCAATCTTGGTGTCACTGGCAAATCTTGGAGTTGTTTTGAACTGTTGGCAGATGCATGTTGCTTTCCCTTATTATTTTAGTATTGTGATTCCTGATCCTAGAGTTATGGTAGAGGGATATTACTGGCTTGTAGAGATTTGACTACATATTCAATTATTCTGGAAACTGGAAAATCACTTGGAAGCGTTTGTTGGCATGCCTCAATCGTAGGCTCTATTTCTGGATCTGTTGGAATCGGTGATTGATACTAACAGACAATTCAAGGGTCACACACTGAAACATAACTTATATATTTAGCAAGCGTCCTGGCTGCCTAGGTGGGCACCTTATGATTGAGGTGCCCCAAAGGCAACAAGGGTTGGGGGCGGGGGGGGGTTGGGGGTGGGTGGGTGGGTGGTTGTGGGAAGAGAGAGAGTTTTTAAGATGTCTTCCAATTGATTGATGCAGTGTTGGCACTCCAAGTGTTTGATGTTGTGTTAAGAAGAGGTGTATGCGCTCGAAATGTTTGCTGTGTAAGAAGAAGAAGAAGAACAAGAAGAAGAATCCTTCCAAGTTTTTGATCCTAGGCCAATGTGCTAGGTGCATGCCTTGGCAGGTGCCTTAGGCACCTAGGTAGGCACCAAGAGATCCTCTGCCCTAGGCACCCCCCAGACGATGCGCCTGAGGCATGCCCCCCCTAGGAGTTGGGGCAGCTGAATTTTGAAACCCTGCTCTAAGCCCATCATGACATTCTGAAGATGAAGAAGAAGAAGAAGAAGAATGGTGAAGGTGCTATGTTATATACCTGTCGAGGCGGTGGCTGAACGTGGACAAAGTGAACTAGCACGGTCTACATAGTTAAATTTTATTCTTTTTTAAACAAGCTAGATCACTTACAAAAGTTCAAATAAGAACTCAAATATGGATTCTCACTTGCTGCCACTTTAACAACTCTTCATTACATTACCAAAAATTACATCAACTTGAACTTGGGAACAAGAAACATAAGAATGCAGTAAAATAAAGGAAATACCAAAAGATTGGACTTTGCACACCTTACACTGGGTCTCCTCGATCGATAGCGAACGAGATCAAGGCGTTACTTAGATCTCGCAAAGATGGGAAGCTTTGGCTAGAAACC
The DNA here is from genome assembly GCF_054954075.1 of Amborella trichopoda. NCBI lineage: Eukaryota > Viridiplantae > Streptophyta > Magnoliopsida > Amborellales > Amborellaceae > Amborella > Amborella trichopoda. The sequence continues at coordinate 16,624,231 of NC_142342.1, read as the reverse complement.
CTTCAATGGATATGAGAGCATGTGGACCAAAACTAGGCCGTTCTCTTGGTTTACTATGTATGGGGTGTGCCCCTCTATGTCTCTACAAAAGGTTGGGGCTTCCCCCTTTGTTTTTTGTCTAAGAGAGAGGCTTTGAAAGTTGGAGAAAGAAAGATAAATAGATGAGAGAGAGGGTGGCGTGCCACCTTGAGGAGAGATAGTGTATAGCCCCAGTGAGAGATTTTATAGATCTTTGGCTAGGGTTAGGGTTTCCAGGGTTGAGCCATCGTTATGGAGATTTCATCTTGACCATTGATTAAAGCTGACCTGTGGGGTAAAAGATCTTAGCCATACAATCCATAGATTAGCCATCATAAACTAATGGAAGGTACTAGAACCTTATCTCTCAGCTTCTTTAACCTAATCCCATCAAATATTTAGTATAGAAAATATAATGCATTTGCCTTTTATTTTAATAAATCTCTACACATGCTAGTTTTGAAAATTTAATTAGCCTCTATTCAAAAACTTTCCTTTCTTGTTTTAATCTCTTGAATGGCTTATGACACAAGCCAACACAAACGGAAAGAAGGGGAGAAGTGTGGGGTGTGCCACTCCATGGGCATTAGTTGGCCCCACGCACTCCATAAAATGAGGCAGAAAGGTAGGGCCCATAGAATATAATGGCCCCCCATATATTTTAATAATTTTAGAATTCTAAAAATGATTTGTGAAAAAAGATAAATATTTTATTTTCTTCTCTAAATATTTAAATACCAGAAAATTCAGTTTAGCTTATTTAAAAATTAATTTTGATGAAGTAAAATATCCAGGGACTTCTAAAAATTTATTTTAAAATTCTAAAAATCATTTGTAATCAAATTAATTATTTTCAAATTAATTTGATGGGAATTGGACCCAACTTCATTAAGGAAAATATGAAAATACTAAGGCATTCTATCTCTATTAATAACTATGTCCCACACTCACTTTCTCAAACTGACTAGTAGTTCCCATGATCCACAGTCCATCAAAGGGGTCCATAAAAGCTAGCCAATAGATGACGAGAGCACAATTTTAGTCTGACTACATGTTTCCTCTAGGGATGCCTAGGTCATACAGACCCATGCACACACATCGCAAGTAGTACATGGGGCTATCTCTAGCACGTATATGCAACATCCTCAATCGTGGTCACTTTCCAATATGGCTAGCGTATGTACATGTCGTGTGATGGTCATGATGAGGATATGACCCTTGTCTCTTCAGGCCTACCAATCACACACAAGGGTCACACAGTCCCTTGGCTAATTACCCTGAGGATATCTTTGACCTCATCAAGGGGTAACCCTGATAATGCTTCTCAGTTGTGCTATATGCCCAGGGATCATAGGGTTTTGCAACTCTACTCGGCCTAGCTGGTCAATCCTTGTTTGAGTCCCGACATCAAAATTGCCTACTTCGGCCCCTCTGGATCATATCCCCACTGGAGCTTATTTTTTCACTATTATAAAATACACTACATGCTCTCGTAAGACCTTTAAATGGCCAAAAAAGCCCAACAATAGCTTGGCCCCTTAGGTGGGTGTTTAGAGGTCCCTTTGCCCTCGGTGCTCGGCTACCCTAAGGCTATGCGCTCAGGGCCTTCTTTTGCCTAGAGTTGTTGAGTGGTTCAGTTATGAACCACTGATTTAAGCCCATCTCGCGATTCTCGAGATGTATGGAGTAATAGGGATGGGGTTCCTTATTTATAGAGCTCCTAGGGGTAGTTTGGGAATAACGAAACTTTCGATCTAGTACCATTAGTTTATCTATGGGTTTAGAGTGGCTAAATCCCAGCCATCCACCCATGTTTGGCCACCCTGAATCATGGGTGAAAAATCACCTTTATTGCTGCTAGGATTCATTCCATCCCCCTTAAGAACATAACATCTAGTTTATTTCTCTTAAGAACTCTTGAAAAGTGATATAGAGAAATTTGAACAACAGTAAAAGGGCTTGATTTTTCAGCCAAACTCATGCAAAATTTGGTGTTTCTTCTTCATACCCTATGCTAGGGTTCCAAAAGCCTAATCTCTTTTTCTCTTTCAATTTCTGAAAATTGCGTGGAATGACCTCCTCAAGGCCCCACACACCTCTTACGTATTAATTCTATGTTCAAAGACATTAAATATCTATATAATAACTAAAATGACCCAAAAAGTCCTAACTTAAACACAATTTCTAATGACAATTCTACCCCTGTGAACAGTAACCTTTGAATAGTTCCTTGAATGATACCCTTGAACGATACTCATGAATAGCAGCTAGAGAATAGGAAATGAAAATATCAGAATAAACTTCCCTAAAACAATTAAAAACCCTAGAAATAGATCCTAAAACTAAAATGAAAATATAAATCCTTTGAAATTGAATAACAAATATAAAATAAGAATAATTTTGTTGTGCATCATTCGCCCCTGGTTGGAGAAAACCATTGTCTTCAACCTTCTTCTTTGTTGGCTCCAATATTATTTGTGATAAGAGAAATCCCAAAGAAACAGATCCTGGAATGTATAGTAAGTCATTGATACGAACTTATCAAATTTGGCTATCCCTGAACTCCCTTGAAAATTGTGTAGGAAACTTCAAACTCAATTTTCTGGCCTTTAGAGGCTTTCTCAACATTTATTTCATTACTTTCTAAAACCAGGGCCACAATTTGCGGTTTATGAGTCAACCAGACTTTCGTTGCGCTATTATGATTCCATTGTTGTAAATCTCTTGAGTGCTCCAGCTCATTGACATCCTTGAGATCTTCAAAGGCCTTGATTTTGATCAGTTCCCTTTTTGCCTTCTTTCCATATTCTTCACGAGCAAGACCTTCTTCTGATACATCTTCATCTTCATCTTGATTTTTATCATAGATCAGATCTCCTAAGAGGTCTTGCTATTCATTTGGTCAGGTATTGAAGATTGGTGACAAATCCCAGTCTACAACCTATTGATTTTTTATACAACCTGTGTCAAAATCAAATATATCCTCTTTCAAATTGAAAACTCTAGAGTGATATTCCTCAAGTCAAGTCTTCTATCACTTTCCTGTACATTTGACTCTTCACGCAGGGCACAGAGGTGAAAAGGGTTGTAGTTTAAATCTTCTTGGGCAGAAATATCACCGTCTTGCCAGTGAATGATGCTGGCAAACTGCTATGCCAACTGCTGAACTTTCCTTTTAAGTTCTTCAATTTATTAATTTCTGGGATCATGAAGTGGATCCACGAGGCCCCCCCCTTCCATGGCCCCTTCGTGCTGTCATGGTTTCAAGAAAATCACGAACCTTAAGCAAATAATCAACAAAAACTTGCTGAAACAACATGATCTAGGCAAATTTGGCAAAACTTGGTGCAAAATTTACAAACTCTATGCTTGGCTCTAGTTTCCCGACGTTGTTGGTGAAGAAACCTTGAGCTCTGATACTGTTTTAATGTAGGGAAATTTGAAGAATATCAAAAGAACACGGTTTTTCAGCCAAATACAAAATTTGGAGATTTTTCTCCATACCCAAAGCTAGGGGTTCCAAAAGCCTAAGTTTTTCTTTCTCTTTCAATTTCTGGAAGTCACGTGGAATGAACTCCTCAAGGCTCCACATGCCTCTTATATATATCATACTCTCTTGCTCAAGACATTAAATATCCATATAATAATTAAAATAACCCAAAAAGTTCTTACTTAATTACAAGTTTGTAATGACAATTCTATTCCCATGAACAATAACCCTTGAATAATACTTGTAAATAGTATCCTTAGTTGTACTCTGGAATGGTAACCAATGAATGGTAAACAAATATGTAAGAAAAACCCTAAAATCCTTAAAATACTTGAAAACCTAGAAATTAATCCTAAAACTAAAATCAAAATATACATCCTTTGCAATTGAATGATATTAAAAATAAGGATAAATTTTTATCTTACATCCAGTGTTTCAAAAAGCATTAGTAGGGTCCTAGGTGGCCTGGGGGGTCCAGGCCGCCCAGTGCCTAGGCGGGCGCCCAAAACCTGAGCGGCCCAATTGAATCCAAAAAGGATTCTACAGTTATATGTTGTATAAAATATAAAAATTAAGTATTTAGGCCACATCAAAATTCAAAGTATACTACACATTAGCACACACTCCATAAGCATAACCATGTCGCTCCATATCCAATTAAAACTTAAAATTTACCAACCAAATTACCAAACCAAAGTTACCAAATACCAAACCAGTGGAACTACAAATCCACTATCCACAATACGCAACCAAGAGGAAGAAAACAAAAATGAAAGTAATACTTGAAGACTCAAAAGAGTCTTTAATAGTTCAATCAATGTTCAAAGTTTAATCATTATTCAACATTCGTCATTCATCATCAGAAAAAGTAGGGTCAGTTGCATTTGCATCATATTCATCGGAGTCGTCACCCTCCTCGACATATTGTTCGTCCTCTTCCGCCTTCTGAATCTGCCACTTCTTCCTCCACCCTTGTCCTCTGTGCAGAAGATTTAGTAGCCCTAGGAGGGTCAGCTACTGTCCCTAAAGCATCCATGACCATATCCTATGTCAATCCTTCATGCCCCTCGACTTCATCATCATCAACTAACCACTCTATATCATTGTCCATATTTTTTGATCTGATGGGTCTCTTTTAGCAAACTTGTACTTCAAGAATCGATTATACTTGACATAGACTAGGTCATTGAGCCTCTTTAATTCAAGCCTGTTCCTTTTCTTTGTATGAAACTAACAAAATCAAATGAAATTAATTAAAACTATGGTTCATATATTATTAATAAATTATACAAATTACCCTTACGGCCTTACCCCTTCAAAAGTACTCCAATTGCGCTCACAACCGGATGAGGAAGTGGTTAAGTTTAAGATCCGAGTGGCCAACTTTTGTAAATTTGGAGAACTACACCCTTGTTGGCTCTACCAATTGGCTGCAAAGATATAGAATAAAATCATAAATAAATAATATAATTATAAAAATGAAACTTGATTACTTGAACTTGATGAACTTAAGAATATTATTACTACCTGGACCAATTTTGGTCCTTTGCCTCAACGCCATTGGACTCCCAAAAGACTTTAATGAGTCCTTGTAATTTATCAGCTCATCAGTGCATGTAATATCTTGGATATCAGGATCAGGGTCTAGCACATCTACATACTTATTAAGTCCAGTCATAATTGTACCATTTGTGTGTATATCCTTGTCAACATAAAAAAAAGCTGGGTTCAAATAATAACCAGCTGCATACAATGGCCGATGTAGCTGCCTATCCCACTTCTCATCAATAATCTTCCAAATAGGCTTGTAGCGGTTCTCATCATCATCAAAATTTTGGGTTATCTCTCTCTTGCATTTCTCCATAGCGTCATATATGTAGCCCATAGAAACCTTGTCACTATGAACCATGCAAAGGACTTTGACAAGAGGAAAAATATTGCCAAGAAGCCTTAGAAAGGATAATATCTCTTACCTTCTTCCCAACCTGATCCTTGGACCACCTGCATGCTCTCCAGTCATCTGAGGTAAACATCTGCCTCAACTGCACTCTCCTTGAATGTATGCTATTTAGGCATAAGTACCAAGTCGCAAATCTCGTAACCCTAGGCCTCACAATCTCTTTCTTATTTGTAAATCTATGCATCATGCTGAGTGTGAGATGGTGGCTATAAATAAAATATGTAACTGACTTTGCCTTCTTCACTACACCCGATATCTCGGTTAAACTGCAAAGAACCTCAAGCATGAGGTTTATATAATGTGCTGCACATGGTTCCCAAAAGATTCTTGGATAAGCTATGTGCAACAAATTAGCTGCAACAACATTAGGAGCAGCATTGTCTGCGACAACTTGTACAACAAGTTGCTGCCCAACCTCCTTGATTCCCTTTTCTATAACTTGGAATATGTAATGGGCATCGTGGATATGATCAGAGGCATCAATGGACCTCAAAAAAACAGTCCCTAAAGGACAATTCACAAGAAAATTCATTTGACTTCTTCTCTTCCTATCACTTCAAGCATCGGTCATAATAGAAACCCCATACTGAGCCCATGCATCCTTCTTAACTACTACAGCTTCGTTCGTGACACTCACCGCTTTTTTCAAAAGAGGCTCTGAAAGCTCATATGGGGTTGGGAGTTTCATCTCAGGCCCAAATTGGCCAATTGCCTCTATTGCGGCATAAAAGCTGCTTAGGCGAGCGGTATTGAAAGGAATGCTCGCCAACATAATAAGCAGCTCTATTTCTCTCTAACTTCTTCATTCTATTTTCAATGGTGGGTTTCTTCTTTGTTTTCTCTCTTGCAACCTCAGGGTTAGGCCGAGGTAAAAAACTATCCATAGGGGCCTCTAACTCGAGGCTTCTTACTCCCAAAACCAGAAGGCTATTACAACTCCCTTTCCTTTTCCCCTAATAATGTATTGTTCTACCTCTTGACATCCCTCCCCAATCCCAACCTCATCACTATCATCATCATAATTGACCCGAACTCCAGACCTAATCTCTGCTATGGAGTTAAATAGTTCATCTTTTTTCATTTTTACCGTACTCATAAAATTGGTTATTTCCTCTTTAACAACATCAGGAGTCTTTTTATATGGGGCAACATCTCCCTTGATGCCGACAAGATATTTCTTGAACCCGTTAATGCCCCTTTGTATCTTTCTCACAAAACTTGTATTTTATGCAATTTATTTCATTAGGATCCGGGTTGTAGCCATATTTCCAACTGGGATCACCACTCTTAATAGATCTTGAAGAAGACATCTCAAAATAATACAACATATGCAAGCAATAAAAAAACTCACTTACTTTGATTGCTCAATCTCCAAACTTCCACCTTAAAGATGCTTCTAAGGACTCAAAATCTTCTAAAAAAAAACCCCAATAGATTTATAAAACATCAAAAATTAAATCTAATATCAATGGGTGATGTTTTGATCAATTTCTCATAACTTTGAGAAACCCTTCGATTCTAAAGAAATCACCGAAAACTAGTTTTTTGGGGGCTCTCTTTCTCTCTAAAATGGGCTCTAATGAGTTTTAGGTTTCAAATGAACGTAAAACCTACATTTTGGGCCCTTAGTATAAAAAAAATGACAAAAAGTGTCCCCACCGAGTGTTTCTTCTGCCTCTGGGGTGGGGTGCTGTCCTTGGGCGGCCGTCTAGGCGGGCACCTATGTTATGCCGCTTGTTTTTGGGCGCCTAGGCTTGGCGATGCGCCCAGGCCCTTAGAACCGCCTTGGCGGCCGCCCAAGTGCTGGGCGGCCCGCTTTTTGAAGCATCGATTACATCAAAAAGCCTTTGGAAAGTTCCATTGAAAGAGCTTGCACGCAATGGGTTAAGGACTTAACTAGCCAATTCATGGCTAACGCTGTAAAATGCATGAGTACACTATCACATGTGACATATACAAGAGATATGACCAAAAACCTTAACACGAGGGCCTTTAAAGGCCATGTATCCCAACAGTCATCTCCTTGAGAAAATTTGCGTCCCAAATTTCTTGTGCCGTATTAGGAAACACGAGTCCATCCCTAAAATCTATCTCCATTCCCATTGAATTCAGGTGCCACACAATTACAATAAGCATCATTGTTGCACCATTCATCCTGGAAAGTTCTTGATTTCCCTCAATTATTGCATGGGAAGGATGAACTGCTTCTATGGGATCAGTCACCACTTTGATATCGTGGAAAGTTGGATACTTGAGGGCTATGCAATTCAATGAATGAAAACTGGACCAAGTCACAGCTCACTGGGGTTTCATTGGAATATATGAGACCCTCTGTTCAGTTTCAGTAATTACGTGTCCTTGGACTATGGCGACACAATGCTCCGATACATAGTATTCTCTACAAACTATATAGAACTCTTTATCTTTCACAGCTTTTGATATCCGATATTTATTTAACTGATTTTGGCATACAAATAGTACCTATTACGATTCATGTTGCTCCTTTACATTGTTCCTTTGTTTGTGTAAGCATTCTTGGAGCTAACTTGGTTGAATCAGAAGTTATTCTTATCAATAATATCTAGAAATACTTTTTTACTAGTCCATAAACCCATTGTGATTAAGGCTTAAATGTAGTTGGAATATGATTTCTAGTGTTATTTCTTTTAATACTTATTTTATTTATGTGGCTAATTGTCTTGAAACCTTAGATTGCTGCATGGGATGCAAACCTTGTTACTCCACATAAGCGCATGGGGAATGCTGGCATTAGCATTGAGTCTTTTTGCGATGGTAAATAATGATATTCTATTGGCCTTTATGCTCATAAACCAATCAAGAACGGCATGTGTCTAGCAAACTTGAATGGTTGATTGAGTGATATTCAACTTGATATCTATATGCGCACTACGTCTATCTATTTGCCTAGTGCTCGGATATTTGCCTTCTTGGATATAGGTGTGGGATATTCAGACATTAATGTGGAATCCAATGATTAAAGAAATATGATTTTATTAGACCATTTCCTTGCCTTTTTTTCATTTTTTCTATTTCATTTCTATTGTATGTTGTCATCCTTAAACACTAAGGTGCCCCACAATATCTTTTTTGACTTTTCAGTTCTTCACATGATTGATTTGGTGATTATTTGATTATTAGCATATCTATTAATATATTGATGCTTGCCCTTTTGTGCATGCATGTGCATCAAAAGTGACTCTGAATGTGTGGGCCTAGAAAGTGGTTGCCCCAAAGCAGTGGCACTCAACTAGTCTCTTGGGAATTTCACAAATGGTCTACCCAGCAAGCCATGCGTACTTCTGAAAATTTAGCAGAACTTTTATGATTTAAAGGGTGGATTCTGCTTCCCTCTCCAGGATGTTTGCAGATTATCCTGGAATTCTACTTAAATATTTGAGAAAATACCATACAGACCTCCCAAAAAAAACAAATTAATTTAGGGAAAATATCCTCATACCCCCCATTTTTAAGTTTCATATCTCAATAGACCAAAGGTTTCAAAACATATCTCGGATCATAAAATTTCTAAGTTTTATATTTTTTAACCCCCTAAGCTAACTTTATTCCCTTTAAACCTATTTTTTTACCCCAAACAAATATAAGAAAGACATATCCTTTCTAAACACCATCCCCTCTATCTCTTTACGTGATTTTTCTCTAAATCTCTCTCTCCACGTATTTTCCCACTCTCTCTCCCCCATGCCTCACTCTCTCTCTCTCCTCCGTCAGAGAGACAAAGAGGGTGAATGTTAGAGAGAAATTTGGGGAATATTTCACGTAAAGAGGGGAAGAGTTTAGAATGATCATGTCTCTTTTATATTTGTTAGGGCTAAAAAAGTAATTAAAAGTGGGTAAAGTTAGTAAGGAGGTTAGGAGAAATATTTTGAATCTTTGGGTCTATTGAGATATGAAAACCAAAAATAGAGGGTATGAGGATATTTCCCCATTAATTTATTTTTATCCCTAGTTGAATAGAGGAAAAGATGTGGTACTTAATTACAAGAACAAATGAGACATACAAAGTTGTATGAACTATCAATGGATCAAATTTATGAGCCACACGATGCAACTATGGAAAAGAGTGATTGAGCAATGACTAAGACATGAAATGTGTATGAGAAATTCAGTTCAGATTTATGTTGGGGAGGTCGACCAATAATGGTTATTTTCTTACTTAGGCAATTGATTAAGAAGTTCAAGGAGAAGATAAATGACCTCCCCATGGTCTTTATCACAGTTAAGGGAGCCTTGTGGGTAAGGTGACGATCCCGCTTCGAAACCTCGATCTCACTGTTCCTGCAAGGGATCTTGTAGGGATCCCGGTTTTTCAATTTTGGGATCTCGCTCCCAAAAATGGACAACGTTCCATCCATCTGTGGAATCCAGTTCCATTTCGAAATAGATCTCCACTCCCATCAACCATGGGCCAAGGTTTTGTTTCATTAAAATCTTGGGTTCCATGTTTGTGGGATCTACTTTCATTAACGAATTATACATGGTTAAAGATTACCACCATTGTCCCAAGTTCCCATTATTTAGGAATCATAAGTTCCATGATGGGAATATTCAGTTCCTTTTTCACATAGCACGAAGTCCATTATTTTAGATTCTTAATTTGAACTAGGCATAGTCTAGAATGACCCGTTTTTTATTAAGTCTTATTGTGTAAGTCATCCCTTTTAGTTGTGAGAATATACATTTCATTTAAAATCTTATATTTATGATATCCTATTGTTTTAGATTCTTAAATCACAATTATGAATCATCTTAGTTGTGAGCGAGAATATATGCTTTCATTTCAAGCTTTAAAAAGCTTCTTTTACATGTGTGTGTGAGAGAGAGTAGTTCATCTTGTCCTCTAGCCCCTTCGAAGAGCCCGCCTTTGAGAAACAATGGAAGCAGAGGAGACTACATTCGAAAAAGATGACCGTCGAGTGGAAGGATTCTGGGTTGCTGGGGCCAACCAGATGAGGACCTTGATTCCTCTATTTTAAAAATATCGATATTAGAACAATAGGAAACCCGTTCTATGGTATACTTAATCCTTGATTCCTTAACCAAGGAAACGCGTACCAACTTTATTTGACAAACTCATTTTTATGTATAGTGGAGCTTTGATTCTTGTTAGTCAAAACATTGAACCCATTGACATGGGATCTTGCTCCCATAAACCTATGGATCTCGTTCTTTGTCTTGTTCATTATATGGACGTTGATCCCAACCCAAGGGAGCTTCCACTATAGGGCGGTTCAATGAATCCCGAACCGATCCCGCTTCTATCTTCAACAACTATGGTCTTTATTAATTTAGAGAAAGCATACAATAGGGTTTATAAAGAGAGAATTTGATGGGTATATATTGACTTGGTTAATGATAAGTATATATTGACTTGGTCGGAAAAGAAAGGAGTTTCAATAACATATATTGACTTGGTTAATGATATGTAAAAGGGAGTATTAACTAATGTGAGGACAACTAATGGAGAGACAAGTGTGATTTCATTGACAATAGGCTTACATTAGGGGTCAACATTGAGCCCATATCTCTTCGTTTTGGTTATGGACGAGTTAACTAGACATCTACACGATGGGGTCCCTTGGTGTATGTTGTTTGTGGATGACATAGTTTCATTGATGAGACTAGAGATGGCATAAACACAAAGTTCGAACTTTAATGGGATGCTTTAGAATCTAAAAGTTTTAAAATTAGGCGAACTAAGACAAAATAAATAAAATGCAAATTTAGTAATAATAGAAGTAGAAATGGAGAATTAGTTAAGATCATCGTCGTCATCATCATCATCATCCAAGCCTTATCCGAATTAATTGAGGTCTGCTGCATGAAAACTTGTAGCAAAGTTTTACGTTGGATGCCCATCTAACGCAAACCACCTCCTATACCCAGGCTTAGGGTGGGTTAAGGGAAAGTTTAAGGTCCTTAGACCTCTTAGACTAACTGAGAAACATGCATCTCTTAGTTGTAAATGTTAGTCTATGAACTTTGCAATCTTTACAAAAGTTGATTGGGACTGGAACTTCCTCATCATGCGATGAAAGGCCCTCCCAACAGCCATTTTCGTTCCTGTCTAAAGCTATGCCTTAATTTTGGTTCGATAATCTATGAGAGAAGGGAGAGAGATCCCTCCAAATTTGGTGCATTAAGGAGAGAGAAAGGTCTTCCCAAATTTGGTGCGTGAGGGAGAGAGAAAGGTCTTGTGACTGTTTTAAATAGGTTCAAACTCCTTTAAATTGAAGGAAATCTAGAAAAAATCTATCTCCTAGTTTGAATAAGATTCCCTCTCTTAGTTTGAGTGGGATTCTTGTCTTACCTAATTTTTAGCAAAACGTTTTAGGATAATTAAGAAATCTGTGGGATGAGAGATTAATTAGAGCCATCCATCCCAAAAATCAGCCATCATGATTTTAGGGTTTAACAAAAAGGTGAATAGAGAACCTAGTGTATAAACTTAGGAGATCTCTTTATTGCCTAAAAGAACCTCCTAGACAGTGGTAAATAAAGTTTCACTAGATGTTGTCAAGAGTTCATGCCTAACCAAGGAAGATTATTTCATGTATGTCAAGTTTAGTGGGATTGATCTTGTATTCTTCTCCTTGTATGTCGACAACAAGCTAATTGCCAGTAGTTCGATGACTCTTGTTCTGGAAGCTAAAGCTTTCCTATCACAACACTTCAATATGAAAGACGTTGGAGAGGCTTTGTGTGTTCTAGGGTTTAAGATCACAAGAAACAGAAGAGAGGGACCTATACCACTATTGCAAGAGACATATTGCAAGAAAAAATTGGAAAGATCTGAAATGGAAAATTGTAAGCCCATGTGATAAGAAGACAAGTTAAGCTTAGCCATGTGTCCCACAAAAACAGAAGAAAAAGAGGCCATGCAGAGAATTTTATATAGAAGTGCCGTTGGGTCGCTGATGTATGTTATGTTAGGGACGAGATTGGACTTGTCATTCGCTATGAGTGTGATTACTAGGTTCTAGATTAATCCAGGCATGGAGCCCTTGAAGGCAATAGAGTTCTTCAAAATTTAAAGGGAACTGTTGGTCTTGCACTCAATTATGGAAGAGGCTCAGAATTTCAAATACAGGGATAGTTAGATGCGGATTATTAAGATGATTCAAATGAATGACGTCCACGTCTAGGAAAATCTACACACTTGCCAGTTGAGCTGTTTCCTGGTGCTCAACAAAATAGGACATCGTTGCACTTTCGACTATGGAGGTAGACTACAGCAAAAGAAGCCGTTTGGTTAAAGAAGTTCCTGAATCAGCTCATAGTCGATCCAGTTAAGTGCTTGTGTGTGTGAGGTTCTTCTGCGATAACCAGGCAGTGATTTGTATGGCTAAAGAGCTACAATTTCATAAAGGCAAACTACTAGCACATTCGCTATGCGATTCAAGCGAGAGAGTTTGAGGTCGTTTATCTCCCTACAGATGCTATGGTTGTGGATTCTTTGACAAAAGCAATGGTGGAAAGTGCATTTGTCAAGCATGTACATGGGATGGGTTTGAGAGAGTGAAATGGAGTGATTTTACAGCCTTCAAAGGCCAAGTGGGAAATGTTGGGGTTTGTGGCTTTTAATGGCCTAGAGAGCATACAAATAAAATAGTTTATAGTGTATTGTGCACTTCAGTGGGAGTGTAATGTGGTTGACTGACCTAAGGTTAGGCGGTCTATGGCTTGCGTCATGTCCAAAATCCTCTTGGGCATGTGGTACTATTGTCGAGGGTTAATTGTGGTCATCCCTTGTTGAGGTAGGAGACATGCTTGGGGACGTTGTTTATAGGCCAGGAAAGTTATGTGGTTTTATATGTTCAAAGGAAGGGCTTGTGAGAGCAATAGCCAAATGCTCAACAAAACTTCCGCACGACATGTATTGATGACAACCCCATTTTTGAGAAGCAATCCTATATATAGGGATGCATGGACATATACCTGGAGAGAGTGCCCCCTTTTCACAGTATGTGCATTTTGACTTGCTCTTAGGTGGGGAACCTGTAATCCACGTACTCGGACTGTGGTTCCACTATTTATTGGCTAACTTTGATGGGACAATCATGAGCCTCCGCATTTGATTGTGGGTCATGGGACCTGTTGGGTTAATTTGAGAAGACAGTAGTCGATCATGGATCTTGGCATTGGTAGACTACCTTGATATTCACTTGTTTTTTACCCATCAAGTACCTATCCACTTTTAAGTTGTATTTTTGTGTATTTTAGATTTTCATGAAACCCCAAAAATATTTTTTTAACTTAAAATATGTTTTTGTATTTTAACTTAAAATGTGTTTTTGTATTTTTGTTTTTAAAAAATAATGTACTTCTAATTAAACTCTTAAAATGATATTTTTGAAAATTTTAAAATATGAGGGTATTATTGTAATTTTTAAAATTGTGTGTGGGACCCATGTGGGGGTCTAATGGCTGAGCCCCACAAGTGTGGGGGTCTATTTCATAGGAGAATCAGATGAAGCCCACTGGGGTCCACATGTCCCATTATGTCGGATGCCCACTTTTTATGTCCCACTTGTGTTAAAAAAAAAGGGGAAAAGATGCTTTTAGTTATAAAATATTTTCTTAGTGGAAATATCTGGGTTTTTTTTTTTTTGATTATCTTAGTGATTTTCTTAATAACTTGAATATGTGACCAAGTCATAATTTAATTAGGAATTCTAACTATATTTTTGTGAGAGAATAGGATTCCTAGCTTATCTTGTATTGTTTTAAAATAAGGTTTGACTAGTCAAAGTTCTATATGGATTAGAAGTGGATATGGGCCAAAATCTCAAGGGATAAGGTTTCTAGATATCCTATATGAATCATGATGGCTGATCTTAGTGCATCTGTATCCATTAGTGCATCTAACTGATAAGGTTTGTATCCTTTGAAATTAAATTGTGCTAAGACAAAAGTATATTTTCTATTATTTTGATTTTTAAAGAAGATTATGCTTTTGTTTCCAATACTCATATTTGAAATTACCATAGCTTTTTGTTCTTTTAGATTTTGTAATATTGTCCTGTGTTTCAGGAATTTCAGGTTCTTTAATTTCTTTTAATTTTAGCCTTTCATCTGGTCTAGATATTTGGCCTATATCTACTGATTTTCTTAATTTTAATCTAGAATCAGTGATATAAAGATTTTTACCACTTGCTTGAAAATTTACTGGTTCATATCTTTTTTTATGTTCAGTAAACTTTTGAACAAGCGAATCTTTTGGTATTTCCAGATCTTTCCATTTTAGAAGTTTGGGTTGAATTTCATTATCAAAGGTTTGTGGTTTGAACTGTTCAACAAATCGTCTATCATAATCCTTGGTTGATGTTTTGGTTAAACTAGTCAACTCATGGATAGCTTTCCATTCAATAAAAAGGTCGAAGCTATCTGATTTCATTCCGATATTTGTGGTTTGAATTCTAAGTTTGACCGTTTCCTGAATATTCGGATCATTGACGAAAATAAAGTAATTTGGTTTTACTTTAAACCAAACTATTCCATTAACTAGGTTAGATTGAACTCCACCTATTAATGCTTTAATTGGGTCATTAAAACGTTTGTTTAACATTATGACCAATATTGGTGTATCAATACCTTGTCGAAATAATGATTTTTTTTCAACTTGTATTACTCTAATATGAATGTATCTTATAGTTGGAAATTTTTGTTTTAATTTCGTAATTTTTGTTTTGTCAAAAATAGAAATTTCACAAGTTCCACTTCTGATGCTTTAGCAGTAGTATTACCACTAAATTGTTCAAAATGTCTGGCTGACCAAAATTTGAACTTAGAGATTTTGTATATCTCTTCCTTTTTAATTATTTTTAGCTTATCTAGCTTATCTTTTTCAATTGAGACTTCTTTTCTTTTGACATCCCCTAATTTAATAGTTTCAAGATCTTCTTGAACATTTTCAAAAAATTTATTATTAGATGATGTATTAAGCATGAAATATTTCTTCTTCAGAAGATTCCTCTTCTTCTTCTTCTTCTTCTTCTATCTCATAGAGAATGGATTTTGTTTCTGAGAGATCTTCTCCAAAACAAATTTCGAAATTATTTTCTTCTAAAAACTTAAACCATTTTTTTGGTGTTTTTGTTTTTCTTAGGACAATTGGGTGCAATATGTCCTTCATTACAAATATAACATCTACAACCTTTTTTGGGTGTAAATCTTTTGTTGTTTTTCTTAACAACGTATTTGTTCTTTTTGAAAGGTTTATTCTTATTTTTCCATTTTTTCCATTTGAAATGCTTTTTGAATTTTTTCTTTTTTTAGTTCTTTGGATTATTACAACCTATTTCCCATTCCTCTTTGAGGACTTTCTTACATATTTTTGCGGAAAATTGGTTTTTAATTTGTTTTGTTGCCTTAGAAGTAAGGCAATGTTCCATCATAGTTTGAAGTACAAAAGCATTCCTATTACCAAGAGGGTCTGTGCACGTTAATGTTTCTACATACGGCTTATATGTAGAATTACATAATTCATCCCATGGTGGAGGTTGTTTATGAAAAAACTGACCCTTCTAGATTTCAGATTCAGATTCTTTTACTTCATGAAAGTATCTTGGAAATAATTTTGCAAATGTTTCAAATTTACTAATTTTACAAAGTTTTATCCTTGTTAGTGCGTAAGTTGCATCGTTTTGTTGATTAGCAATACTTTGATATCCTATAAATTCCTATTTTAGGAGTTTTGTAAAATCAGATAGTACATTTGCAAAATGCGGATTTTTTATAATGTCAGCCTTTTGTAATTGGCCTAATGTATTTTGTTGCCATTTTTTGATAAATCTTAATGCATCGCCTTGTAGGGTTGTGCATATATAATTTAAATTTTTTTCATTAGTCCATGCACCTTTTTTTTATAGTATAATTACAGACATGGATTGAGCCCAATCAGCGATTGCTTGCTCATATGGGATATTTGTCAGATCTAGATAAGTACCCCAACACCCAACTAAAGTTTTATTCAGATTTTTTGTTAAAATTTATTGTTTTATAGGATCTGTTGAAGATAAATCGCCAAATGTTGCGAATTGATCTTCATCTAATTTTCTTAAAAATTCATGGCTGGTATATATTTTTGTTTCAGGGTCTAGTTCCAATGGATCTGGATCTTCGACCTTCCTTTTTCCTTTTGAATCGATATTTTCAATATCAGATTCACTATTTGAATGAGAAGTTGTTTCTTCTGGATCAACAGTTTCTGTGAAGCTGCCTGAAGCAATTTCAACAGTATCATTATCACTTTCTTCTAAGGAAATGATAAGTTTATAATTAAAATTTGTCAAGAGTTTTTCGTTGCTTGAAAAGAGCTCATGCATCATTTTTTGTAATTTTTCTCTTTCTAAAATATCTGGTTCTTTTATATACCTGGTTTTCCAGTATTCCAGAATTTCTTTGATAGAGTTATATTTTTCAAAATCTTTTTCTGTCCTATTTTCCGAAGTTAGCATTTTTGTGCCATAATGGAGTTTTGGAAAAAAAATGGGTTCAGGTACTATTTGTTTTTTATTCAGGTTTTTCACTTTGATCAATAGTTCCTTTGTTTTAGGATCTAGATCTATCTCCGTAATTTTTTCTAATTCTTAGATTTTTCTATCTTTTTTTTCTAATTTTTGTAAGATCATATCTTGATCTATATTTTTTAAAGCTTGGGTTTTGCTAAACCAGCTATTTGTTAAGTCTATTAATGCATTTTTGCGATGACTAATAGTTGGTAAATTGTTTTATAATATTTTATCTATATGGTAAATATGTTCGAAATAACCTTTTTTTCTTAGTTTTTCATCTTCTGTGTAGGGAATATCTATCATCTTAGACTCAACTTTGGCTCCTAAGGCCTTTTGACCAACGATTATTTTTACTTCCAATGGGTCTAATGCCAACACGCCACTTCTAGGCAACAACGGAAAACCCTAAAGCTAGTAATCGGCCAAGTGTATAGGATTTCTGGGGAGCGAAGACTGAAGCAGATAGTCTCTTTTACAGAAAAATAAAATTTTGGAAATAAAATTAAATGAGCAATTTTATCATAAAGAAAAAATTAGAGCATATTTTCTGATGCGAGAGTTCGTCGTTAGCCGCAGTTGCAGAGCATACTTAAGCATAACATAAATAATTTAATTCATTCAAAAAAGTAAGATACTATTACCTCACGCTCAGATTAGAACATCAATTATGCTTATCCCAAACTAAGCAAGTTGCGAATTTTACTGAAACCCAAATATCACTTCTGAGTTTTATCATGAATTAAATGCTCTATGGGAATCCCATATTTCACAAAACAAAACACAATTTAGAAAAAACATGGGAAAAATTTCTGAATTGTTAGTAAAACAATCAGTAAAAACCAGAGATCTGCAAAACCTATCTTTAAATTCTTTGCTTATTTCGGATTGTGACGAAACCTAAGGGATGCTCTTGGCACATCCTAAGAGGCTCCTATACATCTTTTGGGGTCAAGATGACACCATTACCATTGCTCTTCAAAATAAGGTTTATTCTTGTACGGGCTTCCATAATCCATAGGCATGTTTGGAACCTATGGGTCTTGGATGCGACCACCTCCTTTTTCATTCATATTGGGGAAAGATGTGCATAAAAAATGCACGACATTAGTGTTTTGTGCCTTCGAGGCTTGCTTTAGGTTTTTGAAGGGTCTTTTTAGCGAAACCCTAATTGTGTTTGTTGCTCTCTTGCCCAATGTTCTCAAAATCGAACCAGAACGGTTAACGGGATATGGGCCTGGAGGCGGTTTAACTGGCCTAACTGGTAAATCGGCCAATTCAACCGCTCTAACTGGGCAAGTCCCGAGCAGTCAAAAAAGTGTTGAAAAAAAAAAAAGATAAAAAAAAAAAATCTACTAAAATATGAAAAGCATATAAAGAATGATTAAAACAAAACACATTCAAATGAAGTTGAAAATTAATGAAAAAAATGGATTTTAGCAAATCGCTTTGTGCTTAGGGGTATTTTTAAATGTTTCTTAAAAAGAAGGGAAAATATAAAAGTGAGTATTAATGACCAATTTTTTTTTTTTAACTTTACCATAATGTAAAGAATGTTAAAAAATGCATTACAAATCAAATTCCTTAGTTTTGGGAATTTATATACATTTTTTTTGAATTTTTTTTAAGTACTAGTTGATCACCAAAACCGCCCAAAACCATAACCAGCTACTAGTCGGTTCCGATCACTGCTCTTGCCCCATAAAAATTTTAGCAATGCTGTCCTAGAGGTGCTTCCTAGTTCAAATTAGTGAGTTCAGTAGGATTCAGAATTTAAAGTGCGCCATTTGTCAAGTGAATGTATGTGGGATTTGCTAAGCACTAGAGGGGTAACCCTAGGCAAAAGCCAGTGAGTCTTCCCTTATTTGGTTTTATCTTTTGATGTTTTTGTCTTATTTTTGCTTCTTAAAGTCTCAATATTGTATCCAGTTGAGTAAAGTTTATTTTGGCATTAAGTTTATAAAGATCCTAGATTGTAATATGCTGAATTTATTATATTTATGGCACCAGTAAGTAGACTTTCCAGAAATTAATAAAAGAAAAGAAAGAAATTTTTGAATTTATATCCTGGAATTCTGCCTTTCATGGCTAAGGCACTAGGCTTTACCACTAGTGTTAGACTTGCTGGGGGTTATGCCTAGTCCTAGGTGACATGCCTAGGCACCTACCCCACCTCAATGCAACACGCATAGTCGCCCGAGTTCGGTCGCTTTTTTTAAAAATGGGTAATGTCATTTTACCTTTTGGATTAAAAATCTTTACCTGAGTCAAATGTGAGTAGTTTAATGGACCACTGTAATTGCGATACAATCATTTTGTAAAAGGTCATAAATATTTTGGAAGTAATGGATTTATTTTATCAGAAGTTACATTGTTGGGGAAACCAAATGGAAAGAAGCATATACAAAGAACCTTATTTACCAATAAGCTGGTCTTATTCTTGAACTGAAAGCTTTCCATGTTGGATTGTCATCACATTCAACAGGTTGATGCTGTATTGTGATATTACCTTTGGCCGTGTGAAACAGTGTGAATTGGCTAAAAGAAGGCATTAAAATGATCATGACTTTTCTTGAATGCACTAAAAACCTGAATATTTCTCTCTCATGGGACCCACCTTGTTTTTGTAAAGTCTATTTATCTTCATCTCTGGATGGTATGTCACACCGTTCTTTTTCAAAAGCATGCATTATCCCTTTTTATGAATGACAGCCAAAGTTAATAATGAAGAGTACTGTTCTTATAAAGTTTCTACAACATGATTTTATAATGTATTACAATTGCTCTGGAATTCTAGTTTAGACTAATGCTTTTTTTGGTAAAATGCTGTAGAATAACTCCCCAAGAAAATTTGTTTTAAATAATACTTTTGGGTTCCCCAGAAACACCTCGAGTTACTTTTGAAGTTTTTGCCTGAAGTTTGTCAAATCTTAAGTAAAGAAACTTGTTCCTAGATTTCTAAATTGCCTGTTAGTGTATTTCCCTTAATCCCTTGCTAGCTATTGTTTCTTTTGTCCCTAAAAATTTCTTAGTTGTTTCTTAATTACAGATGAATACTCAGTGTGTTAACCCCATTTCTGTGAGTTTGCAAATTTGTAAAATTTTTGGGAGACATTATTTGGCCTTTAGATGCGGGAAGAAGGTCATCTTTGAAATAAAGGCAATGGTGGTTTGATTGATGAGAAATATAACAGAAAACTATTTGGAGGCTCAAGTACCGCCATGGTTCATTCCTATAGAAGTGGAAGTGCAACGGGAGTTTTATGTGATCGCCGAATACCAATGGAGCTGAAGGACAAGTTCTGTAGGATAGTTGTGAGATCAGCTTTGCTTTACGCGGTGGAATTATGGGCGGTCAAGAAACAACATACCCATAGAATTAGAGTAGCTGAGATGAAAATGTTGGGATGGATGAGTGGCAAGACAAGAAGGGATAGTTTTCGAAATGAATACATTTGGGAGAATTTAGGTGTTCCACCAATAGGAGATAAGATACGAGAAAGTAGACTTAGGTAGGTTGGCCATATGTAGCGCATATCCCGTAGTACTAAACATGTTAGGAGGTGTAAGTTAGTTCAAGTGTAAGGCTTAAAAAGGGCAAGGGGTAGCCCCAAAAGGACATGACTGGAAGTAGTGAGAAAAGATATGGGGACTTATGGCCTCATTGAAAGTATGTCCTTCAATAAAGCAGAAAGACGGACCAGGATTCATGTACTCGACCCCAATTAGTAGTCATTTGATAATGATGATGAGAGTCATGTGCATCCTTCCCTTATCACTTGTTGATGTCCCACTCATGCATATGTTGCAGCCATTGATCTCCCACTCATGCATATGTGTGGCCATTGGGTATATCATTTGGCTTTTGAGTTATCACTATGAGAAATTTTACTTGTGAATGCTATTTGGAGTTATCCTTCCTTTATCACTTGTTGATCTCCCGCTCATGCATATGTTGCAGCTATTGATATCCCACTCATGCTTATGTGTGGCCATTAGATATGTCATTCGACTTTCGAGTTATCACTATGAGAAATTATTTTATTTTTCTTGTGAATGCTATTTCGAGATATATCTCTTTTTTTCCTAATCTTCTATATAAAAGCATGTTGCAAACTAGTTTGAACCCTGGTGTCTTGGTTATTAGTTAACTTGGAATGTATGCTACGCTGGCATTGCTTGTTTGCAGTCTATGAATAGGTATTGAATGTCAATGTTAGGTGGATGGAACTTACTTTTGGTTGAAATGCCATGTGTTACTGATGTTTCTAATCATCAAGGGTGTATTTTGTCAGGAAGCTCCCATGAGATGCAAGTCGATTTAGAGGGTATAGGTGGTGGCGGGAAGATACAATTCGAGGTATTAGGATCTCTGAGTCTCTGGTAATATCTTTTTTAATTTATCTTGTCAAGGGCCATGTATGAACAACATTGAAATATGAGTTCCATGCAAATAGCATTATTTATTTTTTGGAGATTGCATTATTGATGTGCTTTGCTTTAGGCTCATACAAAATAATGAAGTCCTGGATGTCATTGTTACCTGCTTTTAAATTAAATATAACCAATTATGCTGAGGAGTTTTCAGTGCTCTTTTGGTTTTCTTGTAACATGGCTGTAGAATTATTGATGACATGGAGTTTTGAAAAAAAAGAAAGAAAAAAAGAAAAAAAAGAAGAAAGTTAAGCTCACATTTTTCATGGAAAAGGCATTTCGGCATTGTGTTATCTTTATATATAATGGGAAAAGGTTCTGGTTCTCTAACTGAGAAATGTTTCCCATCCTTGAGATCAGGGATTTGTATCTAAGAGAATGGTACCGTACTGTCAGGCAGGATACTCATTGGTAACAACAATGGCCCTCTGCTAACAATTGATGACTGATGTCAACGGCTCCACTAAGGTGGACATGTGCCTTGAGCTGAGGAACCATTCACATCGGTCCTCCCTGTCTGACAGCAGATAGCTGATGTCATTATATGTCAGTGTATCATATGGTACTTGTATTATCATATATTTTCCTTTAAAAAGATTTCCTCTTTTAATAAATGTGCACCCCTCAAAAGATAAGAGCTCCAATCTTGTAACATAAATAACTGTCCTGATTGCTCGTGAAAATGAAGCTTGCAAATGATCTTTGCTTTGTTTTTCTTTGTACTGTGAACTGAACATTTAAACGGAACTTAGATTTTTCCGACAATACCTTGTTCGATGTAGCTGTGGATGAAAACAAGCAAAGACCAAATAAAAAACCTGAGACAAAGTCATGATTCAAAGCAGAGATGAAATCCTTCTTGCTAGGGTAGAAAACCCCGCCCTGTTAATTCGGAAACAGAAAACAGTTACTAAAACTCCTAAACTGAAGAAAACCCCTCTTATAATATATATTTCTATTCCTGAACTGATATCCTAACCCTATTAGAATGCAAACTATCCAAGACACAAACTCCAGAACAACCTAATGGGAACAAAAATTCCATCTCTAGCCCTAAACTTTAAAAATACCGATGGATCTAATCACAGAACTTTGGGCTCTGGTTGCCACAGCTACCAAACATACCAAAATGCCTACATAGGTTGTAGAGGTTGACCATTACTTGAACGGGCCCTGTAACATGGTAAAGCATGACCAACGTAAAAAGTTATGTCCCTCTAAAACCGGCTACATCATTGGCCTAGTAAAAAGTTAATCATACACATTTAGCACTTTCATTCAATAACTTCTCTATGAGCTTCTAAGGAGAACTTCGCCTTTTAAAATCTCTGCATAAGTTTATCCATACACCTTTGGCACTCTTTAGACGGCTTGCCTTCTAAAGAGATATTTGCTTTCTAAAGGGAGCTTCAAATCGTATCCTCTGACTGGTATACACTATCTGCGAAGAACTTTGTCGTTTTAATTATTAGCTGAAGGCTTGTATATGTGGTAAATCTATGGTCGGGGTTTCATATATATCCTATTGGGGGCACTTTTTTCTAAGTGTCCTCCACTAAATTTTTCCTACGGCCATCTGGGCCATTGGGTTATACTGGATCTTTCTGTTTCTCTCTCTATATATATCAACTTCCAAGCCTAACCTCTTTCTCTCTTTCTCTCTCTCTCTCTCTCAATCTCTCACTTCTTTTTTTTTTTTGGAAGCCCTCTTTGTGGTGTCGTAACATGCTATGTGTGTTTGTGTGTGCGTGCGCGCGCACGTGTCTGTTTGTGTGTCTTCCCTCATATATTTTGACTTCTTGGTCGAATGGAGGGTTCTATGGTGATGATTTTCATTTGATCCCCTAAAAAAACAGTGTGTGTACGCGTGCGTGCGTGTGCACGTGTGTATGTACATGTGTGCATTCCTGAATTATATTTAAACCTTGAAAGGTTTGGCTATCTAAGATTCCCTCGGTATAATTTCAAAAATTTTCTCTTGTTCTTTTATTAGCAACGAGGTAACTCTACTTACAATCGCCAAATACACACTACAAGACTGAAAATAAAACCCTACTACAATCTAGGATCTCGCTCTTACTAACTTCAAATATAAACCTTCAATGAATAAAGAATGAATCACAATGCCAATTCTAAATCAAATAGGAATCCTAATTCAAGTAGAAGAATCACTTAACACTAAAGAAACTTTATGGAAAACAACTTACTGAATTGTGCCTCGTATTACCTTGATACGACTTAGAACACATCCAACCCCCATTATCAAACCGATGGCACATTGATCTTTAGGTCTTGTTTGAGTCCTTCGATATGGGAAGCACCTGGACAATAACCTCTAACTCTGAATTGGGGTTGAGAGCATACATAGAAACACTAGGGTCACTTTTCAACTATTTTTAAATTTTGTGGCATGCCATAATGTGGTATCATCCCTAAACAAACTGGTTTGGGCATGTCCTCTCTTGTGTGTGGGGCGGCAAAAAGCCTTGTCAATGGGTTTAACTACCGGCGACAGGGGCTTCTGGTGGTACTTGGGTGGTTTGGAACCCAACTGAGCTTAATCTCCTCTCTTCCCACATAGGAGATTTCTCAGTCACCGTTCTCCTTTCTAGGGTGACAGATGGTTTGCTGTTCAAATTCTCTGCCATTTATGGACCCAATTCACCTTCCTTACTTTCCCGTCTTTGGTTTGAATTGGACTTCGTTGCAGCTTTACCCCACAGTGTGTGGTGCCTGGGCGTGAGAGAAACATTAACACCAATATTTCCCAAGGTATGTTATTTCCAACTTCATTTTTAGACAAGAACTTCTAGGCATTCCTATCCAAGGGAATGCCTTTACTTGGTCCAATCATTCCATCCAGCCTTCCCTGGCTAAACTGGATCGTTTCCTTCTTTCTCTAGATTGGGAAGCTGCTTTTCTGATTCATATGCACTCACCCTGCCTAAACCCACCTTGGATCACTTTCCTATTCTCCTTGATACATAGGTGGCCCAAAGAGGGCCAAAACCTTTTCGTTTTGAATTGGCTTGGCTAGAAGAGCATTCCCTTCTAAGTCTCATACCCAGGTGGTGGAATTCCTTCTATGCCCAAGTCTTGAGGAGAGCGGGATTCAAGCTTCAAACCACAATTCAGCTTTTAAAAAGTCCCTAAAAACTTGGAGTCAATCTCGGCCAGGGAATTATTCTCAGTTAAAAAGCTCTTTGCTAAGTTCCATTCAAGACCTTGATAGGATAGAAGAAGCTAGACCCCTTTTAGAATCTGAAGTGCTTCTTACAACCCAATCCAAGTTGGAATACCTCGCTACTCTCAAGCAAGAAGAACTTTTTTGGTACCAGATATCTTGAGTCAAGTGGCTAAAAATAAGGGTTCAGAACACTGCTTTCTTTCACCGCACAGCGAATTGCCGTAAAAGAGAACCTGATTTCCACAATTAAGGTGGAAAATCATTCTCTAATCCAGCCAGACGAAATTGATACAGCCACCCTCCATTTCTTCAGGTCTCTCTACTCTGCCTCAGTGGGACTTAGTCCTAGGATGACCACTCTGGACTTCCTAACAGTTCTATATCATTGGTCAAGTTGGTTGAACAGACCTTTTTTACCAAAGGCTATTTCCAATGCCATTGACCAATTAGCCAAAGATAAAGCTCCGGGGCCATATGGGTTTCCCATAGCCCCCTTTAAATCTTTTATGGGTACCTTTCTACTGGACCTCTTGAGTTTCTTTGAAGAATTTTATCATAGGGGGATCTCAACAAAGCTATTAATGCCAGTTTCTTAGCCCTTGTCCCTAAGAGCTAAAGGACTTTCGTCCTATTAGCTTGCTCAACTCTTCATACAAAATTTTGGCCAAAGCCCTGGCGTCCAGACTCAAGCAGGTTCTTCCTATGATCATTTCGCAGTCCTAATCTGCTTTCATCCAAGAAATGCTGATCTGGGACGGTGCGCTGGTTGCCCCCGAGTGTATTCACTCTAGACATTTATCCAAGAAGCCAGGATTGATTTTCAAAATTGATTGAGAAAAAGCATACGACCATGTGGATTGGTCCTTACCGGATGAGACGATGGCCATCATGAAATTTGGAACTCGTTGGAGAAAATGGATGAAAGGATGTATATCCAATCCTCATTTCTCAGTACTTATAAACGGAAGTCCTAAAGGCTATTTTTCAGCCTCGTGGGGGCTCCGCCAAGGGAACCCGTTATCTCCCTTTTTCTTTACAATAGCAACAAAGGTTGTCAACAGGTCTATCTCTCGCCTTTACCAAGAAAGCCTCCTCTCTCCTTTCCTGTGCAGTTCACAAGGTCCTTCGGTATCACACCTGCAATATGCAGATGATACCTTAGTCTTCCTTGATTGATGCTGCTCCTTATGAAATCGAAAATCTCAGTCTCTTCCTCAAATGTTCTGAGAATGCCATAGGCTTCAAAGTGAATATGGAAAATCAGAGATGATGGGAGTAGGTCTCACAACTCAAAAAATCAGAACCGTTATTCCTTCCTGGGAATGTTTAGTGGAGGACTTACCCATCACTTACTTAGGGTTACCTTTGGGCTTAGGGAAGCCGAAAAAGAGATAATGGGCCCAAGTGATCGACATAGTTGATAGGCGATTGGCTGGATGGAAAGGGAGGTTTCTCTCACTGGCTGGTCGCTCTACTTTAGTTAAAGCTACATTGGCCAAGACCCCTATTTACTTAATGTCCATATTCCACATGCCAGCTTCGGTGGCTAACAGGCTGGACCAACTTATGAGGAATTTTCTGTGGTCTGGTCAATCAAAAAAACCAGACATCACCTCGTCTCTTGGGATAGAGTCCGGCTACCCAAGTACCAAGGTGGTCTAGGAATCATAGATCTTAGAAAACACAATATGGCCTTGGTGGTGGAGGTTGGCCACCCAACCAAACTCTCTTTGGGCACAGGTTATTCGGAACAAATATAACATTTCGGATCACACATGGGTGCCTCACAGGACTTCTCATAGTAGGGCTTCAGGAACTTGGAAATCCTTCACCTATTCTCTTGCTATGTTCAAGCAATCACTACGCTTCCATCCAAAAGAATGTAATAGAGTGTGCCTTTGGTTTGATCTTTGGATTGGACATACCCCCCTTAGGGACCTTTTCCCCAACCTCTTTGAACTTGCTTCCAACAAAGAGTCCACCATTGCAAATGAAATGGTCCTTGCAGGGGGGCGCAGAACTTGGAATCCCTCTTTTAGTAGGAACCTCACCGAGGAGGAAATTTCAGCTTTCTCCAACATCTCGGCTGCTCTTTACTTGGTGTTCTTACCTTCTTCAGGGATTGACTCTCTGGTATGGACTCTTTCTCCATCTGGTAAGTTTTCAGTAGCTTCTTTCTACAAGAAACTTACCCAACCGCCTACTTACCTGTTAAATTCCATCTGTCCTCTCGCCAAAGTTTGGAATACTGTTACTCCTCCAAAAGACGAAACCTTCAATTGGATTGCCTGTGTCAATGGGCTCTCACGCTTGATCAGATTCAAAAGAGAGGCCTACCGCTCCCAAACAGATGCGTAATGTGCCTTGTTGAGGAGGAGTCAAACCCTCACCTCTTTCTACATTGCAATATGGCCTTTGAACTTTGGACTCTTATCCTTTACTTGTTTGGTCTCCAATGGGTCCTCCCATCTTTGGTTAAGGAACTTTTCCTTTATTACTCAGGTGGTCATTGGCCCAAAGCAGGTAGAATCCTGTGGAAGGAAGCAATCGCTGCTACCATTTGGGTCCTATGGCTAGAAAGAAACGAGAGGGTCTTTCAAGGACACAAAAATGAGGTTTCAGTGCTCTTTGACAAGGTTACAACCCTTGTAATTTTTTGGGTTTCCACCCAAAGTTTCTTTGGTGGGATTCCCAAGAATACCTTTCTCAGGCAGTGGGAGAACATTATCCAACTTCAACCTCTCAAGGCACATAGACCTCACAATTGGTAGCCTCCCATGAATATGCCATAAAGCTCAATTTTGATGGTTGCTCGTTAGGGAACCCGGGCCCATTAGGAGTTGGGGGGGGGGGCTCTTCTGTGACCACAATCGCAATGTCCTCATGACATATTCTGAATTTGTCGGACATAGAGATTCTCAGTTTGCCGAAGCCTTGGCACTCCTTATGGGCCTAAAAAATTTCAACCCATCTTGGGGTCAACCTTTAGTAGTGGAAGGAGACGCTCAAAATATTGTATCTTGGGCAGCAGGCACCGCTACCCCCCCTTGGTATCTATCAAGGATTTTTGACAAAATTTACCACATATGCAGGGATACCAACGTCTATTGGAGGGATACTTGGAGGATGTCGAACGCGTTCGCTGACCTTTTGGCTAAAGATGGAGCCCGGTGACGATCACATATGGAAGACCTTGACTGGTCCATCTCCTTTTTTGCTCTGGACCACAGAGGTTTTCAAGGACACTAATCATTTTTTTGCTCCTTCTTGTACTTGGGCGTTCCTATAAGCCCCTTTTTGAAGGCTCAACCATTTGTAATCAGCCACTTCAAGAGGCTAATTTTTGTATAGGGTCAGTGGAGCAAATGTTTTTGACTAAGATACCCGTTTCGTGGGTACCCTGGTCCTCTCCTTCCTCCCTCTACCGTATTCCCGCTTATTCTAAGTATTACAATGTTAAGTTTATCAAAAAATATATCCAACCCATGTTAGTCTTGCATAAGCCTTCTGTTTGTTATGGTACTTCCTTGTGTCCCCTACTTTCTCATTATTTTTTCCAACATGCAGGTGTATAGGGATTTGATATTTGAGGGACATTTGCTATTTATGTTTTCGAGTACTCTCCTACAACGAAATTTGAGTTTTATCAGTGTTATAGGCTTATGTTTTAGAATTTTATTACCTTTTTTAGTGCCCTTTTTTGTGCTTTTAGGAAGATTTTTAATTAGACGTACGGTATGGCAGTTTTATTGACACCCTTGTCTCAAAAATTTGGCACAACCTCCCCTTAACCAGAGTGAATTTCAGTACACACTCCTAGTCGTGCTTAAATTCCTGTAGGAATTAGATTAGGTTTCAGTGGTTATATCTGGTAACAAAAAGAACTGCTAGTCCAGTTAAATTCCCATCGGAATTAGATCTTGTTTCAGAGGTTAATACGATGATAAAAGTAGTGTGGAATTTGGAGGCACAAGAGGAGCTTGCTTTCTTCGAAGTGTATAACAGACCCACAAATAGTCCACAAATACTATTTGTTATCCTTGGCAAAGTTTTACTGATGATGTTGTCTATTCATGCATGTTTTTATGCTTTTGCTATTCGGACATGCTGATCTAGATCTAGGTAACTTTATATGATGCTGTTGATTTTATGTTTGTGCTATTTATATCAGTTATAATTTTATTAATTTATAACTTAAACTGGCATTTTGTCTTTCATTCCCATAAAGTCCTTTATAAGACATTAGATATCGTTCTTTATTAAAGTAATGATCAAAACGACTTATATGCTGTTCGCTGTTCAACTCTGTCTTAAAGTTTGTCTTAAGTATTTCCTTTTGTTATTAATCTTTGCAACACATGATTTCTGGTAATATTCAGGTGCCTGGAAGTTTATATTCTTCATTAGATTTTGCTTTTCAAATATTGGCCCCTTAGACTTGCTTTACTATCTGGACTTTTTAACTTTTCAGGTGAAGTACAAAAGCTTTGAGGAATTGAATGCTGAAAAACAGAAGTGGAAAATACCCTTCATATCAGACTTTCTTAAAGTGAATGGTCTTGAGTCTGCTTTTAAAATGGTTCTTGGCGCTGAGAATATGCAAGCTCGCCAGTTTGTTCAGTCTGCCTTTGGGCAATTAAGATCATTCAGTGGTATTGATCTTGGAAAAAATCTGTTCTTAGAAGCTGATAGTCATGACACGCAAAATTCTATGAAGTCCACAAATGTGGTTGGGGATGAAAATGGTGATAGAAATTCTCCTAAGGAGTTGGAGCCAGCCAGCTCTTTAGACAATACTTGCATTATGGGAGCTTCTGGAGATACCTCTGTCCAAGGAAGTTCATCCATGGAGTCCAATCAATCATTTGAAGATTTTTGGAAAAACTATGCGAACTCTATCAATCAAACCATGGATAATGTCATTCTAAACAGGCTTAGTTTCCCATCTTTCGAGAAAGTGCGTTGGGATGGGATAGATGTAATAAAGAAAATTGGCTTACAGTCCCAGAGGGATGCAGATGCAAACTATGTTGAATCGGGACTAGCAACTCCTCAAATTGAAGAGGATAAATCATCGAGCGACCCTTCATCTATTGAGGTGGAGTTTCAGTCTTCCATCATGGATATGAGGAAAGCTTCTTCAGAAGCTATGAGACAGATGGATAATATCCTTGGAGCACTGGTAGTTCTCACAGCTACATTCTCTCAACTAAAAAATAACTTGAAGGACGACAGTCATGATGATGCTGATGGTGATGCTTCAGTCTCAGTGAAAGATAATCTCCCTGAGAGTTCTGGAATGAAGGATAATCTCCTTGAGATTTCTGAAACTAGAAAGGAAGAGATAGTTTTGGGTGCATCAGGTCTGGATAAGAGTAGGGAAGAGGAGATGAAAGCCTTGTTCTCCTCAGCAGAGAGTGCCATGGAGGCGTGGGCTATGCTCGCAACTTCCCTCGGTCGTCCAAGTTTCATCAAATCTGAATTTGAGAAAATTTGTTTCCTGGACAATCCTTCCACTGATACTCAGGCATGCTCTTTCTAGTTTGACTGTGAATCGTGTTTCTTTCGATACATCTAGTGGATCTTCTTTATCATATTCATGGGTTCTCGTTTTAATTGGTAACTATCCGATGATGTCACTATATATGATAAAATCTGTGCCTGCACTTATGCTAATCTCGTATTTCAAGATCATGCTAATTGAAAATACTGTAGGTAGCCATTTGGCGAGATCCTCAGCGAAGAAGATTGGTAATTGCTTTTAGGGGAACTGAACAAGTATGTACTTGAAGTTAAGCATCGCAAGAATTTCATTTTTATTGATATTATCTTACATCAGATAATGAGTTGCTTAGAACTCTTGTTCCTTGTTATTTTAACGTCGTATGTGCTACTTCTGCTTATGTTTTATGTCAGGCAAAGTGGAAGGATTTGTGGACTGATTTAATGCTAGTTCCTGCTGGGTAATACTGTGCTTCATTAAAAGCAATACAATATTCATTTTCTTCCAATCTATGAACCTCCGATATACAAGCTCATTTGTCACCATCAAGCATGTACTACTCATTGGATTGATTGAATTTTGAAGTGTTCATAACCTGTTGTCGATGTTGTTGATGTTGACATTTAATTATGACTTTCTAGTATATTTTTTCTTGTTAACTAAACCTGAGTTTTTTTATCTTTAATTGCTGCAACTTGTTTCAAATTCATTAATGTATCTGACTTCTGACTCGTGATTCCGTGTGGTGCTATTTATATTTCTCTAGGTGCCAGTTTTTTTATCTGTGCACTTGAGGACTTTTCAGATTTGTACTCCCATTTTGCGGTTAGTCTATTGTGGTGTCTTCTTTATTTTAGTTGTACCTTGCATTAGTAATGTCATGGGTGTTCTTTCCAGTAGTTATTAATACAAGAATAAGAGGGTGAATGGAGGATCTTTCCATGAGGGTGTTTCCTGGGACGGTGGCACGCACAGCTGCTTTCTTGGTTTAGAATAGGGCTTAGGAGTGTTGCATGCTTTGAGGGACCAAATGTGTTATACAGCCGTGCTGTATGAGTATGTGATTTTATTCATACTTGTGTTTAGCATTCTCAATTTAGTACGTAAGAGAATGTGTGTAGTTGTGCAACACGTCAAATCTAACCTCTGTAGGCAAGCATGGTATCAGTCTCTGCTCCCTTATGGATGGCCATTATGAAACTATTGAGTTTTGTGAACATCTCAGGTTATAGGTGGAAAACTGATTACATGGAGAAGTAAGGAACAAAATTTAGTGGCTAGATCTAGTCAAAAGTTGTATATCGAGCAAAGGTATGTTCTACATGGGAATCCATGTGGCCGAAACATGGTTGCTGGAGTTATAATGCAGAACAAAATTCTTATTTTTAATTTTTATTCAATTTGAAGAGATCCATTTTTTAATTTTAGTTTTAGGATCTATTTTTAGGGCTTTAAGTTTTCTAAAGACTCTAGGTTTTTTTTTTTAAATTTATATCTTTATTTTTTATGGAATAAAATTCTTCTTTTCTCGGCTTGATTTTACAGCAATGCCTTTTTTCTATTATTGCTGATTTTTACTTGTGTGAGATTCGGGAAAAAGGTGGATATAATATCCCACCTGTCCTTCGTGCATCAAGGTGAGATCGGGATTAGTTTGGGGAACACCGAACCGCCATAAGGAGGATTTGGAAGCTCCTTGGGGTTACGATCAGCATCCATACATTCAACAGGTTAAGGAGCTAGATCTTAGGATATTGAGAGCAAGGTCCCATGTTATTGGGATTGAGGTTTTTGGCTTGGAGGGATCTAAGCTCATGTATACATAAAAAGAGATCAATTAATAGTATATGATAAAATTAAGATCGAGCCAATGCCCGTTAGATCCATTATCATACACATTAGCTTATTACTAATGCCATAGTCATAGTACTCCAATTTATTTCAATAATACAATTTAATAATATCATAAATTGGTTTACTATGGTATTAAACTATAGTTTTTTAATATCATAACTTTAGTATACCGTGAGGTGATATGCACAACAATTTAACATATTCTAAAGAAATGAATTTATAATACTAAGGAGAGGAACAATAATTCAATTAATAGTACAGCTCCTCTCCTTGGAGGGATCCTACTAACATGTAGACGTGAAATCCCATTTTATAGTGGGCGAGATCCCTATTTTCCTAAACCTGGCTTCCTCTAAGATCCCTTAGAGCAACCACATGATCGAGTTCCTATGGTGGGGCTGTAGCCGTACTCCCAAGGTTCCTACAACTGTGGGCTGAAAACACTGATTCAGGAGATGGGGTTTACTATTTGTTGAGTTATGAAATTGTATTATAATAATAAAGAAGCATTATCTTGTGTTTCATAAGAGAACTAAACAAATTCAAGTAGATTCCCTTTATTCGAGAGATGGTTACTATTAAGCAGGTGTCTACTACATATGTGAAATCTAAGGATAGGTTGGTATTCATCCTCGCCAAAACTGTTAAGCCGTAAATTGTTTCAAACAATTTGTTCCAAATTGGGCATGATTAGACATTTATGCTCCAGCTTGCGGGGGAGTGTTAATAGTCATTTTTATCTTTATGTCTTTTTTAATTGAGTTAATATGACGTATATGTCCTATTTCCAGTTTGTGTGGGCCGTATTCCCATTGCTCTATCTTATGAATATAAAAAATATTCGAGAGGTGTGTGAGACCAATTGGACTTACCTAGATGCCCTAAGGGTGGCACGTCGCACATAGAAGAAAACCTAAGCCGTCTTTTATTCATGTGTGAAGGTATGATGTGCCTTGGAATATCATTTGCTTATGTGGCGTGCTCTTTCTATCCCATTTAGTTTTGGTTTGCTATTGAAGCTTCCCATCTTAAGGAGATTCAAAAGGAATCTAGATCAGTGCGCTAGCGATCTAGAATATCTAGAGTGGGGTGTGCT
The DNA here is from genome assembly GCF_054954075.1 of Amborella trichopoda. NCBI lineage: Eukaryota > Viridiplantae > Streptophyta > Magnoliopsida > Amborellales > Amborellaceae > Amborella > Amborella trichopoda. The sequence continues at coordinate 16,591,137 of NC_142342.1, read as the reverse complement.
AAGTTCTTTGGACGTAATTCGAGACGACTAGTTCCTAGCTTCCCATTGTTCTTGATTCATTTATGCATTTTTATTTATTTATTTTATGAATGACAGAAGGATATTTTTTGTTTTATGACAGTTGTTATCAGAGCCAAAAGGTTGGTCAGTGAGTATGACAGTGGCTGCTGGTATAGCTAATATGCAAAACTGTGTCGACCACCTCAAGTACTTGGAGCAAGAGCAATACGTCCAAATGGTCCAGGATGATGGGTTGGGGGAGACCAGGATCAGGGCTATGGTGGCAAAAGTGGAGGACTGTTGTGGCACCTACGATGCTAGTATGGGAGGGCTCATGGATGACCTCATGACCTTCATAGAGTTCTTCTAGGTCAACCTCGTGACCCTACAAAAGAGGCCCTTGTGTGAAACTAATGGCAGGCTGAAAATTGGGCCTGTGAGGGCCCAAAGCCACGGTTGTTCAAGGGCCAAAGAGACTCCAAGGTGTTGGAGAATTTACTCTGGAACATGGAGCAGTACTTTGAGAATGCTCATGCCCATGATGAAGATCGTGTTGGCTCGCTGGAGACGCGAAGCTCTGGTGGTGGATGCGGGTCGAGGACACATCAAGGCCCAAGGTGAGCACTTGGGAGGCTTTCAAATACGTGAGCACATCAAGCTTTGGAGGAGGATGAAGGATCAGTTCTTACCCGGCGATGCATCCTGGGTGGCTTGAGACGCTTTGAGAAAGCTTTGGCAGTTAGGCTCGGAGTGCGAGACTTTGAAGAAGTTTGCATCCCTTATTCTGATATACAAACCATGATCGATGAGGACTGGCTATTCAACATTGTGTCTGGGCTGCAGGGCTAAACCCAGGCTGAGTTGAGGAGGCCAGACGTGTGACTGCTTGCTGCTATGGCAGCAGCTGAGGGCTTAACAGATTTTGATCTTCGTGGGGTAGTGGAGCTGAAGAGGATGGACCATTGACGGTGGATGGTGAGAAAGTGGTGCATTGCACTGGCACAAGACTTGAGAAGGGAGTAACCAAAGAGAAAGAAGCTCCCTAGAAGGCCTTGTTAGGCCATATCATATGCTGAGGTGACCATCGGGCAAGGGTGTGCCCATGGAAGCACCCTCTGTACTGTTCGATTGGTGGATGAGGATGCACAGGCCCCAACACAGGATTGCTTAATGTGCCTGTTGAACGTGGTGCAGCTGGTAGAGATTGATGCACATACTTGGGATGAGTCAAGGCCCAATACTAATGGGATGACTGACTCTGACGAGTCGTGTGGGAAATAGGATTGAGTTTCTAAATCCTCTACTCATGCTGAGTATCAATCAGTGTCCTTGATTTGTTCAGAAATCCAATGGCTTCGAGGTTTTCTTTGTGAAATATGCATACCAAGGTTTAAAAAAATGGATCAGTGACCCTGTTTGGGTTTTGTGGCCATTTAAAGGCCTTACGAGAGCACGTGTTGAAATTTCATAACATTGAAATAATGAACTCTAGTGGGAGTATGGTCCAGAGGGACCGGAATCGACAATACTAATGCCATGATTCAAACTCGGCTTGACGAGCTAGGCTGAGTTGAGTTGTACAACCCTATGATACCTAGGCATATAGTACAACCGAGAAGGGTTAGCAAGTTTACCTTTAATGAGGTTGGAGAGATGCCTTGGATAGTTAGCCACGGGACTGTGTGACTCTTGTGTGTGATTGGTAGGTCAGAAGGGACAAGGGTCAAATACGCATCATGAACATCACACACCATGTACTTATGATAGTCGTATTGGGAAGTGAACTCCATTGAAGGTGTTGCATGTACATGTGCTAGAGGTAACCCCCATGCACTAATTGCAATGTGTTTGCATAGGTCTGTGTAACTTAGGCTTGTCCTTAGGTTGAACCTGTAGTCTATTGATTGGGATTGTGTTCTCATTACCTATTGGTTGACTTTCGTAGTCCTGTTATGAACCCTTGTGATGGACTGTGGGTCATGGGAATTATTGGGGTAGTTTGAGAAAGTGAGTGTAGGGCATAGTCCATTAGAGATGGAGTGCCTTAGTATTTTTGCATTTTAATGAAGTTAGATCCGATTCCCATCAAATTAATTTAGAAATAATTAATTTTGTTTTAAATGATTTTTAAAATATAAAAGTAAATTTTTAGAAGTCTCTAGATATTTTATTTTTTCAAAATTGATTTTTAAATAAGCTAAAACTGTAGTTTCAGGTATTTCAATATTCAGAGAGAAAACAAAAATATTTATTATTTTCTAAAAATCATTTTATAAGTTCTAAAATTACTTAATTACTATGGAGGCCCATTATGCATAAGGGCCCACCATTTCAGGCCCACCTTGATATTGTGTGGGGCCCACTATGCAACAATAAATGGGACGCCCCACTTTTATTACCTTCCTAATATGGTAGATTTTGTGATAAGATCCTACAATATGATTTGAAATGAAATAAGAAAGTTTTGTAAGAGAGGCTAATTGATTTCATAAAAGGGTACAAGTTGAGATTGATTGAAAATAAAATGAAAGATTTGACATACTTTCTCTACGCATAATATTTGATAGGATTAGGTTAAAGAAGTCGAGGGATAAAGTTTTAGTACCTTCCATTAGATCATGATAGCTGAGCTATGGATTCTATGGCTGAGTTCTTTCACCCACAGGTCACCTCTGATCAATGGTCTAGATGGAATCTCATAAGGATGCCAAACCCTAAGAAACTGTAACCCTAGCCTCACTTCTATATGATATCTCAATAAGGGGTCTTCTAACCTAACCTAGACTTGAGCTCTCTCTCTGTCCCTCAAGGTGGCACGCTGTCCTTTCTCTCTATTCTTTTCCTCTCTTCCACAAAGTTTATAAGAAAGAAGGGGCTCTAGGGTTTGTGAAACATGGAAGGGGAATGCTCCACATAGGGTGAGAAGAAGAGAGGCCCCATCTTGTATGCATGCTCTCTACTACAGAGTAAGGGTTTGGCATTACTTCCTATTTGTTGAGATTCATGAAAGACCTAGATCCCGTGTGCCATCGGTGGAGGAGACCCGGAGTGGGGCGTGCAAAGTCCATTAGACTTAATCTCTGACACATTTACTTGATTTTGTTTTCTTGTGTTTTCTATGCTCCCAGATCTCAATTGATGTAATTTTGATTATGTAATGAAGGTTTTGAATGTGCCACCAAGAGTCCATTTATTGTATTTGTTTTACTTTATTTGAGTTTTAATTGTAATACTTGGACATATGTAAGTGTTCTATCTGGTATCAGAAAATAAAATTTTTAAACTACATAAACCGTGCCAGTTCACATTGTCCACTTTCATACCCGGTTGGCCACCTCAAAAACTAGGTCAGATCGGTGGATCGGCGATCCTAATCAGTGAATCACCCAAATCGGCCAGTTTCGGCCTAAAAATAAATTTTTAAAAAATCATTTTAATTTTTTAAAATCTAGTTTTTAAAGTTTCCAAAAAATAATAGGTGTATTGCGTTACATATTTTATTATTTTATCGAAAATACATGCATATTGAGAACTTCTTTCATGCCTGTGTGTTTGTTGACCATTACATTCATTTCACAGTTAAAATGAAGTTTACAATGCAACTCATTGCATTAAAATGGATTTCTCTAATTTAATTTAATTTTTTTTTGGTACTTTTATTATCCGGAGCCACTTGCACTTGTAAAGATAGGTTGTCTTGATTACTCATTTCTTATTTTTCTCCTGTTTTAAAAAATTAATTCAATAAATTAATTTTTTATTTGTATTCATATTCTAATATATGCTCTCTCCAAAAATGACATTTAATTTATCTCTAATGGTTTTCTAATTAATTTATCTCTCTAGAGGTGTAGTATTTATTTCCATTCATACTTCTCTCATTATCTGCTTGAAAATGTTGCTTCTCCTACTCTCCATTGATTAGCAGAGAGATTTTCTTGCAAAGAATTGGGGCACAATTACATGCCTAGAGAAAGAGATCAATATAGTGCATAAAGCTATGAATCATGAAAATAAAAATAATAATAGACAAACAATGTTTTATAATTGGAAGAGAAAGAGCTAATGTTTGTGCATTCCATACTTATCCAAGAGGATGAGGCAAACAACAAAAAAAAGAAAGAAAAAGATTCTTCTTACTATAGATTTTTAATTTAATAACTGAACTTACTCATGAATAACTGCCACTTTCAAAACATACCTAAATTGTTACCTAGCAAAACAGGAGAAGATTGCATGAAGCACGAGTTTTAAAGATTAAAATTGAGTTATGGAAATACTAACGTTTTCCCTAATGCCTTCAAAATCCCTTTATTTCTTTTGTCGTTTTTTTTTTCACGGCAATCACATGATACTAAAAATTAGAGTATGTGGAGACCAACAAGTTTCCGTTAAGGGAGGGATTTGCCATACGGGATCATGGGATAATAATCTGTTATGCTTTTTCTTATACCAATATGTCAATTATGCAAGGACTAGGTTTTGAAAATGACGTCTGAGTAACCAATTTATGTTGCTTTGTATTGTATTTCTTGCATTAGAAGCCCAAAGTATAGCGATATTGGGGCGCTTTGAGCTATTAAAATTGCTTAAAAAGATCCCACATCGGGCATTTTAGGTAGATTGTGGGACGCATGTTCCTATAAATTAGGTTACCAATTCCAATAGGCATTGTGGTTGCCCGCCCTTGAAATGAGGCGGCGGTGGGACCAAGTTCCCACTCTAAGGGCGGCTATTAAAATAAAAACTTTGAAGAATGAAGACATTAAAAATAGAAAATAATGTGCACAATGCAGGAGTGGGACCCACTCTAGTAGAAGGGCACGTAGTAAAAAAAGAAATTTCAAGAAGTGTTGGAATCGGGTGGATTGTCCGGTTCTCTGCACCGGTTCTATCGCGAACAGGTACGGACCGACCTCACCCAGCCAGTTCTAGAGGGGAAACGGTCCGTTCCTGATATTGCTTAGGAGGAATACCGGTTCGGATTGGGGGATTCTGATCCGGATTAGCGAATTTTAAAACACTGGTGCATACTAATCATTGATTCTACTCCACTTCATGGTGATAACATAATTGACACTTCTATCGCTTCTAATCTAGTATTTTACAGTGGAACCAAACGTATAGAAGCTGATTGTTACTTCATCTTCAAACAATTTGAATTGGGGATAACCAATCTTCCTTATGTTCCTTCTAGTCTTTAAATCTGTATCCAAAATCAGGCTTATAAAAGGTTGAATCTCTTATTGTCGATTTTACTTATTTAAGGTTTAGGAAAAAGGTGGAATTAATTTTCTCTACTTTACTTCCTACATCATTTATCATCCGATTTGGGGATATGTGTGGAAACGTAAAGACATGATGGACATATGGATTACTGGGATATTGTATGTATAAGGTGGACTAAAACATTGTACACATTACACTATTTCATTCACCATGCACATGGAGTTAGCCTGGATGGACAGGCTGTCAAATCATGTATAATTCCATGTATATCAGATAATATCCATGTATATCTAGTTATACACCTCATTGTACAGCTGTGGATGTACTTGAAAGAATCTTATACATCAGACTCTATATTATAATGGAAACATAATATCCAGCAAGGCTCTTTCCCCATTCTTGCCTATCAAGCAAATCTCTCTCTCACTCTATCTCTATCATTGTTTCTTAACTCTTGGCTCATTAACATTTTGGGGTCTGAGAACACTAACCCAAGCCTCATCTAGGTTTCTCATAATAATGGTTGTTTTTAGCTGATATTTAGAGATCGTTCATGATTGCTTTATGTCTGTAGGATGAAATATTGACTTCAGGGTGTCTCTCTTCAAGCTTGAGGAGGTGAATACATTGTTGTATTCCTCTTACACTTTTTGTTCATGTTTTTTTTTTCACATGTGAACTTAGATTGCTTTTTCACCAATTTAAATGAAGAAGTTATTACAAGAACAGAGAGAAAGAAAGAAAAGAATAATATATTGTTTTCACCCATGGTATTGCTTCATGTTGCTGCATTTTATTATTAGTTTTTAGTTTACCAATTTCTGTTTGGGTCTATATTTTCTGTTTATTCTTGGAACGCTTGCACTTCATCTTTTAAATATTAGTTGTTATGTGGTGTTTGCATATGGGAGTTCCTTTTGGATAGTTGTAGGCCAATCTTTTAGATATGTTATGCATTGAAAATTCTATGCATAATTTTCTATAGATTGGGTTAATGGTTTTGGATATGATGGCTTCATAGTAGTTGTTGAAACTAGAGAACAAAGCATGAAATTTGAATTTGTTCACAAAATTATTGGATGGAAGTTTCTTCAAATTTGATTTACTTTTTATGCCTTCTCAATTAGTTAGCCTCGCACAATTTCCCCCTCATTCAATTTATGGATTTAATATGGCTCTTCTAGTGTCACCTACCTTATCTGGGTCTTTAGAAATATTTTTCTTTCTTTTCTTTTGTTAGGTTAAATCCCGAGCGGCTAGGAGGCGACTTCAAGCAAGAAGTTCAGGTATATTTATGGCCACTCTATTGGATTCTGATGGTAAGATCATATGTATCAATTGGCATAACAACTTATAATGGCTACTTGAGTGCATATGATTTGCTTGTGTTCAGGTATATAATGGTTTGCTTGTGTTCAGGTATATGAGTGCATATGAGTGCATATCAGTGTATATGAGTGCATATGAGTGCATATGATTTGCTTGTGTTCAGGTATATAATGGTTTGCTTGTGTTCAGGTATATAATGATTTGCTTGTGTTCAGGTATATATGTTCAGGTATATAATGGTTTGCTTGTGTTCTTTTATATTATTACTATTTGATGTTCCTAGCAGGTTCACAGTGGCTTCTTGAGTGCATATGATTCAGTTAGAAATCAAATTCTCAATCTCATTAAAGTCTCAATAGGTTTTGTGTAAGTTCTATTCTACTTAATAGGTTACTATGCTTGACATATTTTCTTAAGATGCTTGAAATATTTTATTAAGATGTCTTCTTACTTGTTGGACAACATCATGTCCGATAAAATCACATCATCTGACTTAGGCAGCTTCTTATAACCTTGAAATAAGTATCTTGATCCTCTTCTTAGTTTTAAGGGCGTCCAATCTAGAAGCTTTTGCTCTCACGTTACACTGGAAGTGTTTTTCATATAACCAATACTTTATCTTAGATTAATGTTGTCCACTTATGTACATTATTTAAATAAGTTTATGCTTCTATAGTGCAGTGGTTCTTATTGCATGTTCCTATGGTACCATTTCATTAAGTTGGGGTTCCATAATTGAGTACAGTATCAAACTATTAAGACACATTATGAGTCAATTTTTTTTTACCTAGAATAACACAAGTCTATGTAATACAGATTAGTTTGAAGCGAAAATAATCCATTGTGAATCATATTTTCGATCATGATTGTAGCTGATAGTGATGTTTTCTGTTTGCAGCAGTATTGAATTAATAACTGCCAATCCTAGGGTTTTAACGATACCTTTCTTTATGACATTGAGAGAGCATAACAAGTTTGTCGTTGGTATTGCACCAAACAAGAATAAAAAAGAAATGGAGGAGTTGTCCTGTGAATCAAATAGGAAAATGTTTTGTTTCCATTGAGCTACATATCTTGTTTTCCACTTGTGCTGATTTTTTCTATTGCTCCTTTTGGAACTGATTAAAATTAATATCATCCTATTTGATAGACTGGATGTTCACTGTGATTGTAACAATTAAGGTGTAGAGATCATTGAGGTAGAGAAGTGAAATCTGTAGGAGAATACTAGACGATTGATCATCATCATCATTTGAGCCTTATCCCAACAATTTGGGATCGGCTATAAGAACCGTGTTCTGCTATTGCACTCTATCAAGGGCTATACACTGAGTCAGACCATAAGTCTGCATACCTTTTCTCACTACCTCCATCCATATCCTTTGGGACCTTCCTTTTTCCCTTTTAGAGCCTTCCACTTGAACCAAGTCACCCCTCTTAACCGATGTTGTTCCTGGTCGACGCTGCACATGACTAGACCACCTAAGCCTACTTTCCCTCATTTTATCGCCTATTGGAGCTACCTGTAAGTTTTCTCGAATGTATTAATTCTGAATTCTATCCTTGTCTTACCATTCATCCATCTCAACATCCTCATCTCAGCTGCGCATTCTTTGGATATGTTGTTTCTTGAATACCCAACATTTTGTCCCATAAAGTATGGCTGGTCTTAATGCCGTCCTATAGAAATACGCCTTCTGTAATTTTTCATTTCTCATGGATTTTCGATCCAACTTATTGAAGACAATCTCATTTCTCTTGGATTTCGATCCAACTTATTGAAAATGTACCAATAGTTTACTTTCCTAGAGAAGGAGATAAACTAATCATTGAAACTGATGCTTCAAATGAAAATCGGGGCACAGTTTTAAAAGCAGTAGTAATAAAGAAGAACTCATATGTGGATATAACTCAGGCAAATTTAAGACTAATGAGAAAAATTATATAACATATGAAAAGGAACTACTAGCCGTTCTCAATGGTATAAAAATATTCCATATATATTACCACCAGAAAAATTTTTTATCAGAACAGATAATAAAGCGGTAAGAGATTTTCTAAAAAAAGCAAAGGAGAGACAAATCCAAGAAGGATTTGTTGGTGTAATGCTATTCATAATTATAGATTTTAAGTTGAATATATCAAAGGTATTGACAATATTCTTGCAGATTTTTTGAGCAGGAATCCCTAATAATTTTCAGATGGACAAAGGAAAATAACCACTCCTAACCAAGGGGAAGAAAGAAAATCCTAAACAAGGAAGAAAAAGAGAGATAAATTTGGGAACCGGCCAGATACCAAGCTTGAAGAATAAATCAAAAGATACCCTTTTTTATTTTTCTCAATTTGCTCAAGACCCAAATCTTAAACCTCTATCTTACTCAGAAATAGTATAATTAAATGAGAGTTTTTCACAATTACATGAAAATTACATGCTTCCATCAGAGACTAGACCAGTTCCAAACTTCTATCATAATCCTCATGTTCCTATGGCAATTTATGAAGAACTAAATGAGATATGGAAAAACCACATCTAAATAATAAAGGAAAGTTTCAAAAACACATGGGAAGGTTATCAAACCTGATAGCAAGTCAATCTGTGTTATTTTAAAAAATGAAAGAAAAAATATTTGGATCCATTAAACAAATGGATTGGACTGAGGAATTCACTTTTGAAAAAATAAATAGTTTTTTTGAAATATCTCAATACCTGGATAATCAATCCATGATTCAATATTTGAAAAAATAAAATGAATTTGTTTCTATGAGAAGGCCAACCAGGTACTTCCTACTGAAATATTTTCTAAAATCTCTGATCAAACTGACAAAGAATAGTTTTTTCTTATCCCGGAGTTACTAAACAAATACTCCTGTAATATTTACTATATTAATCAAACTCTTCCCAAATTGATATTTTATATAAACCATGAACCTTGGAGTCAAGATGTAATCAAATGGGGAATAACTGGAAAAATTGTATTTGAGCATCTAGACTGTATGCAATTACAAAGTTTTGCAAATTTCATTAAAAGTATGATTTTTTGGGTCTCCAAATCATGGACGTTCAACTCCTACTTGACATTTCATATAACCAACACCATTTGTTGGAGAAGTAGGAAAATATTCTTAGGCATACCAAATATGACATCTAGAAGAAGCTTCAGATAATGATTTCCTATTAACTGAAGGACAAAACTAGAATCATATTGAGATTTCTAATATGGATATAAAAACATATTTTATTAGAAATCTTATAAATTTCAGAACTGAAGCTAAATCAAATCTAAATAATTGTGCCTTCAAAGTAACTGATGGAAGACGATTGTTGACAACTTATCTACCATTACGTTACACTTGAAGTCCAGAGCAAATTATTGAGGCACAAGACTATTTGGAGAAATATTGCGACTTCAATAAAATGGACCTTCCTTTAGATCTACTTCTAGAAACAGGAGATTGTTGAAGGCCAAGAAAATGAAGAAGATCAAAATCCAAATAGTCCCGGAAGTTTCAGTTTCAATAGTGTTGGAGAAGCCAACCTTGATAACATGATGGAAAGTTAAGGAAGCATGGTGGCACCATATAGTTACTTATTATACAAGCAAAGCATTTGATAAGATTGACAGGATGGTACGACTGAAACTTTATCTAGCACACGAGTCCTACAAAGATTCTACCGAGAGTATGAATGCAACACGTATTCTATTTACGCTCTGCTGATAGTACGGACACAACACGAGTTCTACTTACACTCTGTCGACAATACTTATACTCTGCAACTGTTCTAAGCTTTTACTGTTCCAGATGCTCGAACGTACACATTTTCAAGTTAGAGATGAATCTTTACCTTTATACAGTACGAAGCCTTTTCGAAGTTATATAAGGAGAGTTCATCTCACATTGAAGGCATCAAGTCTTGGATTCTTCTTCTCTCTTCACCTTCTATGTTTTGGTTTCAGTTTTCTTCTTCTTTCTCATCTCTATTAGACAAATAGTATACTTAGTCTGTAAATGAGTGATATTATATTATCTTGAGTTATCTTGAGTGATCAATGAAATGGTAAATTTTGTATTGATGATGACATGGTATCAGAGCAATAGTGATTAATGAAATGGTAAATTTTGTATTGATGATGACATGGTATCAAAGCAATAGTGATTAATGAAATGGTATCAGTGCCTAGAAATATCAGAAACGCAGATATAAACAACACAACATTTCATCATCAATACAAACAACACAAAATTTACCTCAAATATATCAAATTTGAAGAGTTTGACGGATACTTCATACCTAGAAAAGATGTATTTATCCATTAAACAAAAAATGCTAAATACTCTAGCAAATTTGATTGCAAATCAGGCTTTTGGCAAATAATATTGACAGAAGAGTCAAAACCTTTGACTGCTTTTAGTGCACCCTACAGATATTATCAATGGAAGGTCGTGCCATTTGGTTTATAAAATGCTCCTCAAATCTTTCAAAGATGGATGGACAAAATCTTTTCGGATCTAAAAGAATTTTATATTGATGATGTTTTGGTATTTTCGAAAACTTTAGAGGGCCATAGAAAACATCTACAAATAATATGTAATAAATTCCTAGACAATGGAATTATACTAAGTCCTAAAGAGATTGAAGTTGAAAAAACATCAATTGAATTTCTAGGAATAATCTTAGACCAGAACGGAATAAGATTACAAGAACATATTATTGTCAAAATTAAGAATTTTCATAATAAAATTATAGATAAAACAACATCTACAAAGTTTTTTAGGAATTCTTAATTATGGAAGAAACTTTATCCCAAATCTCTTTAAAAAAAGTATTTTGTCTTAGTCCTCTAATTTTATAACCTTTAAATTTTAAAGCTTCCCTCCAAAGTTCTAACTTGCATAGTTTACTCGTCCATAACAATAGCAAAAAGTAGATAATTATCTAGCTAAATTTTGATGATTTTGAATTGAACCTATTCTACTGAATTGCAAGGGAGATCTGGTAACCAACCCTCATTAGATTTGTTATTGGTTGATAAATTAAGGGTAAGAGTAAAGCAAGGGGGAGAATTGGGGGCTGCTGGAAATGAGAGTTTTGGAGGTGCTAAGAAGTTTATCTGGGGTCTAGAGTTCCGTCTACCTTGATGGATGGGGCACAATTTTTCTTAGTTGATCTACATTATTTCTTAGCAATGTTATTCAGAAGAATAGAAAGGACATTAAAACTGCAAGCAAATGACACTATCATAGTACAAGAATAAGACATAGTCCTGCCATACTTCGTTGGTCATGAGATATACAACTTTGATGGCTGACACATATGGAGGGTATTGCTAGATGCTTACAAGATTGCTTTACCTTTGTTATCTTCAATGCATGCGTATTGACATATATTTATTTTTTTGCTTCCAGTTCTTCGTTTTGTGAATTTTAAGAGCATTGAAGACTGGATTTGATAATGTATGGTGATATGCATTGGGCATGACATCTAATTTAAGTATGATCTTCCAATGATCCATTACTTATGAATTAGAGCTTTGTTATAAGAGAAAGAAATGAATACACTATTAGAGGACATTGACAATCTTTAAGATGGTTGTGGGTATGGGCAGAAGATTCAGGAGTTGATTACCACAAGCTATTGTATATTTGGTGGTTCCGAAAAGAGTCAAGAGAAAGTCATAAATAGATTCTTATCATGCATTAAGTTGGAGAATTGTTGTTTTAATCTCTCTCCTATGAAAATGTTTCTCATATTTCCCTTTAGTAAACTACCATATGTTGATGCATATCTAAAGTATTACTTCTTTCTCTATTTGCATCTGTTCATTTGAGTACCTGAAACAAGCTTCCTTTTTTTGTTAGAAAAATTCTTATTGTATGATTTTGTTGGTACAGTGAGGATGAATTCGAAATGAAGTCCTCTTGGCATGTTTATATTACTGGTCATAGCTTGGGTGGTGCACTAGCCACCCTTCTAGCTCTTGAGCTTTCATCAAGTCAATTGGCAAAGTGAGTATTTCTTTTTTTATCTTTAATATTTTTTTTGTTAAACGGCATGCATAAGTGTTCAGTCGTCTTCTGCTTTGTTAATGAGGGCATTCTCTTATGCCAACATTTTTCTCCATATTAAGTACTTTTAACTTGTTTCTTATTTATAGTTCTTGGATAGGCCTTATATTTTCTTTGTATCCACTTGCGACGGAAAACTCTTGACTAAATGATTGTTGTGTATTCATTTATTAGAATGTCCACTGTATCTTAATTTTTCTGGACAATTTATCTTGAAGAGAATCAGAAAGAGAGAAAATTTAGATAATTTGGTTTTCCTTGACTGCTTCTTATTGAATGAGTCACGTGTGAAAGTTATATGAGTATATGCAAGCTTGATTAATTGAAATGGAAATGGAGATGTCATGCTTATGGCTGTTAGAGGTATCAGCAAATGGGTTGGTAGGGAAAGGGGAGGATCCAACTTTAGACTTCAGCATCTATGTGCTGGGTGAATAGATTGCCACCATGCGGACAGTTTTGCTACTTTGATGGCCAGTGGCTTAAAGATATGGAGGTTTTATGGAACTAACTGTAACCTTAAAGGGAACCAGTTCTGTCTTTCATCAGTACTTGGAGGAAAATTAGAGAAGTGTTGAAATTTTTTATGGGCGAAGGATGAATGACTGAGGATGTTCAAAGGTTGTTTTTCCTGTAACCGTTTGATGAAGAACACATTTTCTATTGTCGCTGCGCTGTAAAAGTTGTCCATGTCAAGGGGTCGTGGACCTTTGCTAATTTTTTCATTATTGTAGATAGGTGGAATGTTAACTTTTGAACACGATGTCATGAAGGTGTGCTGGTACCCATCTATGTATCATAACCATTCTTGTTGCCTTCATTCTAGATTCTCAATAGTTGAATGAACTGCCAAACTTTTACCCAACTGGTTAACATTCAAATCTCATTTGAGGGCTTGTGTTGCGTTGAGGTTGTTGCTGTTTGGCACATACTTACCAAGATGGGGATCGGGACCGGTTCCAGGAACAGATTGGGAGGGAGGGATTGTGAAAGGTTAGAAGGTCTCTAGGTTTGGGATCACTGTCTGTACATCCCAAATTTTAGGGTTTGAGATCCCAATATGTTGGGGAGCTCTATCCCAGCTTCTAAGGATTGAATGATAAGTGTTACAGATCTGAGCTCCATCCGGTTATAAAATCGAGGTCCTCGAGTGCTATGTTGGAAGCACAGGTCATATAATGTTATATATATACTTCCTAACTTTTAGAAAATTTGAAATTTTATTAAAAATATAAGAAATTCGTTTATTTTAAAAATAATTTAATATTTTTGTACTCCTTTGCATGCAGTTATATGTAATGTATTAATAGTCATTGTCATCCTTCTTTGCTGAATAAAAAGTATTGTTTTAAGTTAGAGCTCAAGGCAACTGATGACCTATTAAAAAGCCTAGAAAGGACAGTCACCATTGGAAATTATGTCTATGAACAAAAAGCTAAAGATTTCATGTTGGATCTTAGTTGTCAAAAAGTCCAACCCTGATTTAGCAACAAGCTGAAAGTAGGAGTATGTAACCCGGGCAAGTGTGTACTGATTAAAATTTTTCTTCTTTTCTTTTATTTTCACCACCCAAATTACATATAAGAGTCCAAATACATTATAAGAAATAATAAAAACACAAAAGAAACACAATGATTCTCTCTTGTTGTCACTTTAACAATTCTTTATTACACAAACAAAATTGCATAAACTTGATCTTGGGATCATGAAACACATAATACTCATGGGAACAAGAAAAGAAAAGATAAGATTGCAAACCATAAAGAAGATTGCCAGAAGATTACCTCCTCCAATGGCGCACAGGATCAATGGTTTATCTCATATCCTTGAAGTATGGGAGAGCCTTGGCTACAACCCTTAACCAAATTAGAGAACAATGGTGGAACATGCAACATGAACTAGGTTAGGCCTCAATGCCTTGGGATATGGGGCGTGCCCCTCCCTTGGACTAGGTGGGGCATGCTCCCTGTTTTCTTCTCAATATTTTGTAAGGGAGAGAAATAGGCTAGAGAGATCAAGAGTGAGATGAGAGAGGGTGGCGTGCCACTCATAGGGGATAGAGAGTGAGATTAGAGGTGTAGAGAACGTGTAGAGATCTTGCCTCTATTTATAGACTTTCTCTAGGGTTAGGGTTTCTTTGGGTTAGCCACCTTTATGGAGATTAGATCCAGACCATTGATCATAAAAGACCTATGGGGTGAGAGATCTGAGTCTTACAATCCTTAGATCAGCTATCATGATTCAAAAGAAGGTGCTAGAACCTTATCCTTCAACTTCCTTAATCTAATCCCATCAAATAATAAAATTATGAAAAATGTATCATACTTTCCTATCTCTTGTATATGATACATGCTTTATTTGAATATTCAAACTTCTTAAATATTAAAACTTTCAGTTGTTCTTAACTTTCTTGAATGCCTTGATTTACAAGGCAGAGATCCCCGTTGGGGTGTGCCTCTCATGGGGCCCCCATGCGGGCCCCACATACGCCATACTCCCCATGTGGTATCATGGTGGGCCCCCATATTATAAATGAATTATAAAAAAAATTCACTTATTTTTAGAAACGATTTATTATTTTTTTTTTCTCTCTAAATATTTAAAATACTAAAATTTAAATTTCTCTTTATTTATAAATCCATTTTGTGAAAATAAAATATCTAGAGACATAAAATACAAACTATCAATCTAAAAATCATTTAACATCAAAATAATTAATTCTGAATAATTTTGATGGGAATCGAATCTAACTAGGTCAAGGAATTATAAAATTCTTAGCGCACTCCATCTTTTATTGCGGACTATAATCCATACTCACTTTCTCAAACTAACCCAACAGTTCCCATGACCCACAAACCATCACAGGGGTTTATGATTGGGCTATCAAAGTCAGCCAATAGGTGAGAGGACATAATCACAATCTATTGATTACAGGCTTTCCCCTAGAGACAAGTCCAAGGTCACTGAAACCTGGTGCAATCACAGCTCTATGGTGCACATGGGTAATCTCTCGCACATGTACATATATCACCCTCAATGTTGATTCGCTTTCTCATACGACTATCATATATA
The DNA here is from genome assembly GCF_054954075.1 of Amborella trichopoda. Lineage (NCBI taxonomy): Eukaryota > Viridiplantae > Streptophyta > Magnoliopsida > Amborellales > Amborellaceae > Amborella > Amborella trichopoda. Next base: position 16,575,438 of record NC_142342.1, on the reverse strand, counting down.
CATGTCGTGTGATGGTTCAATGATGAGGCTTTGGCCCTCATCTTTACAGGCGTACCATTATACATAAGGATCGCATAGTCCCTTGGCTCACTGCCCTGGGCAACTTCAACCTCATCAGGGAATGTCCCTGCTGACCCTCATTGGTTGTGCACTAAGCCTAGGTAATTAAGGGTTTTTCGACTCAATTGGCCTAGCACGTTAAGCTCATTTTTAGTATCGGCAAATAGCATTTGCCTATCTTGGTCTCTCTGGGCCATAATCTCTCGGTCCCTCTAGACCACAATCTCTTGGTCCCTCTAGACCATACTATCTTGGTCCCTCTGGACCATATTCTCTTGGTCCCTCTGGATTATACTCTCTTAGTACCTCTGGACCATACTCCCACTCGAGTTCTTTGTTCCACTATATCATATGTTGATGACATGCTCTCATAAGGCGTTTAATGACCACATAAATCAAACAAACTCCCCGTAAGGATGGGGTTCAAACTCCAGAACTACAGTTTCATAGTTCAAGAATGCTTAGCCCAAGGAGTGTTGTTTTTCTAGAAATGAGTATAGTTTTTATTGCATTTTTATCATTTATTCAATGATGAAGGTCCTCTAGTCTATCAATGGAATCTTCCTTTCCTGCCACTATTGTAAGGATAGTTATAGGGCTTGCCATCTCCTATAGTTGTGGGATGTATGAACCTTATTTTCAGGGAGTTTCAAACTATAATGGGGCTGCAAGCCTCATGATGACTCTCTCTCTCTCTCTCTCTCTTGAAAATATTTGATTAAACACAAGATCAAGATGAATTGAAAAAAGAAGTAAACTTTCCTAGATACTGGACAACAAATCTAAAGATTCTAGTCATTCCTTGCCTAAGAAAGCTCAAATTGACTATTAACACTCTGATAAAGTGTAATAACAGATGTACATGCAAGTACTCAGTGTGCGTGGTTTTTTTTTTTTATGATAAAATTTGTTATACACATGGTGAAAATTCACTTTATCCTTACTAAATTATGTGACACAAAATGAAACCAAAATAGACAATATTTTATTTTTATTGTTTTATTTGTAGTTTTCAAGAAAACATCTTCTCATGCAAGGATTAGTTATTTGGAGAGAGAAAAAAAAAAAACTCCTTGGGGAAAATCCATGTCTTTATCCTGAGCATGCAATAATTAAAATATACAAAATCAAATTGTGGATAGAAAAATAAATTAGATGAAACCTAGTTACTTAGGGCTTTAATTGGGAACCTAATTATCGATTCTTTTAGGGAAAATTACATATATATCCGTTATACTTTGCGTTATTACGGATATACCAAATAGTTTCCGGTATACATGTATGTCCATTTTTTACCATTTATAATGCAATTTTTAAAAAAAGACGACTTTACCCTTTTTCGGATGTTGAACATCCGAAAATAGGCTGAAAGTGTAACGTTCACATTTCCATTTTTGGGTGTTGAACATTCGAATTGAAGGGTTTTTCGGATGTTCAACATCCGAAAATAGCCCGAAAGTTAAACGTTCACATTCCGATTTTTCACATTTCACAGTCACATTTTTGGATGTTGAACATCCGAAAATGTGTTATTTTCCGATGTCCAACATCCGAAACCATCTTCGAATGTTAAACATCCGAAAATGTCATATTTTCAGATGTTTAACACCCGAAAATGTCATATTTTCGGATGTTCAACACCCGAAAATGGACATATGAACTTTTGGCCTATTTTTGGATGTTGAACATCCGAAAAAGTAAAAAAAAGTATTATGTAATGTTCGGATGTTCAATATCCTAAAAAGGGTATGTATGTAATTTTCGGATGTTCAACATCCAAAAAAGGGAAAAGTTGTCTTTTTAAAAAAATTACGTTATAAAAGGTAAAAAACGGACATACGTGTAATAACGGAAACTATTTGGTACATCCGTAATAACGCAAAATATAACAGATATGTATGTAATTTTCTTATTCTTTTAACCGTGGAACCGAAATTATCAATTGATATTGCTGAAATAAGGTCTTATAGATAATATATAACTTATACGATTTATTTTCGTATGTAAATCTCAATAATTGAAGGTTTTCCAGATCTTAGTTCTAAAATTGGATTAAACGATCTCGATAAGATCTGGTTTTAAATTTCTTTTATATTTTATTTTAAGTGAAGGGACTTATGGGGTATTTTAAAAATGTTTTTACTTAAGTGGGGTTAGTTTTAGTCTTTTTTATAATATTGTAATAAAAAGACCTTGGGTGTTAAGGTTTTGAACACTTTTAAGGGCATGAGCGGTCCAAACAGGCTGTTAATAGTGCCAGAAAGCCTTAGCTAGGGTTTTGGGGTCACTATTTTGCGCAAGCAAAGTCAAATCCACACAAATCTTGCATGTTTTGATGGTTATTTAACTATTTTTTACCTCATTTCTCCTTTTTCATGCATCAAGATCCTTCTTGAAGCCTCGGAAGTGGCCAAGGCTTCCTGGATAGGGCCTATTACCCTAGACTTGATAGAAGAGTTGGAGGCAGGCGGATGGTAGTTTTGTTTCAGTGAGGGCAAGAATGGAGGGAAAGTGTTGGTGATTGAAGTGGCACATCGTATTGCGCTTATTGGGGGTGCCTAAGTCCCCAGACATTCTAGGTTAAGATTAGCAAGGGGAGGGATTGAGGTGGGAGACGTGTTTCATGGTGGATCTAGGATTGGCCCCTCCGAGGAGGCTGAGGCAAAAGGAAGGACAAGAAAAGAAGAGGGGTGGTCTGACCTATCCTAGTTTATATTGAAGGCAACGTTAAAGATCTCCCTTTTGCCTTTGCCATCTACCCTGGGCCTTGATTGAGCATCCACCTTAAGAAATGCATGGAAAGCACCTTCTGGCCGTCGTATTGGAAGCCCATCACTTTCAGAATCTGTTCGATGTCTCCCTTACCATATCTAGCCCATCGACAAAGCTGTGGAGTTTGCTGAGAGGGAAAGTGAAGAGCTTGACTCTTAAGGGGGGCTCGTAGAGGAGTTTTATGGGATGTATTAAGACGAGGGGGGAGGTTGTTATAGGAGGGGTTAGGGTGGCAGCCTTGTCCGGTTCTGGGCGTAAGGCAGGAAAGGGAGGGGGCCAAAGATGATGGATTGGGGGTTGGGTGAAATAAAGAATTGTGCGACGTAGGATGGTTTGGGATTGCTCCAAGTGATGCAGGGTTGTGGTAGTTGGTATTAATAATGGATGAAGGTTTTTTTTTTGGGGGGGGGGGGGGGGGGAGGGTGGAGGTCGGTAAGGGTTGGAGGGGAAAATGCTAAAGGTGAGGGGAGTATGGTAGTGAGAAGACAAAACTAGTGGAAAGGAGATTCCAGGGGTGGGAGGAAAGAAAGGTGGGGGAAGGTCTGGATGATATGCCAAATTGGGAAGGGGAATGGGAAACCACCAAAGGGGTTGGCAAAAGCGGGGAGGGGGAAAGAGGGGTGGAGCAGTTGGTTGAAATGGAAATGGAGGGAGAGGAAAGTATGGCGTAGGAGCAATGAGAAGGGGGCTCTGGAGGGGATACCAGAGTAAGGTTGGAAGTGGGACGGTTGCCGAGGGATAGGCAGGGTACTAAGGTGCCATTGGATAGGAGAGAGAACCAGGGGGAAGTAGATATGTGGTTGAAGAAATGGAGGAAGAGAGGGTCAGAGAGAAGCGGAAAGAGGGAGGAGAAGAGTTATGTATGTGAGGTGGAGGTGAGAAGGTGGGAGGGTTGGACACTGGGATAGTGGAAGGGCAAGGGTTGAAGGCATCGGATTGAGGAAGAGTTGTTGCTAGGGTTTTAGGGGAGGGGAAGGTTAACTAGAGGTGGTCTTCAAGGGTGTCCAATGAGTGTATTTAAGGGGTATGGCCCACGAGTGGTTGGGAGGAAGGGTGGACACTTCCATTGGAGGGTTGCCCCCAGTTCTTGGGGGTGGGGGGGGGGGGGGGTAGGTTCTTCTACTAGTTGATGGCCGACGTGGGGGAAGGGGGAATTTTTTCGCTTGAGTTGGGGGGAGTAGTCTTGGGATGATAGAGAAGCCAACACAAGGGACTCGATGGAGGTGCTAGTGAGGATCGGAGATGTCCGAGTACGAGTCAAAGAGGAGGATTCGAGGTGAGAGGCCTAAGACGATGGGGAGTGCAAAGTGAGGGTGTCACACCCTATAACACTAACATTCTTGAGATGTGATAGTCAACTCGTAAAGAACAAAACAATTTTTTTTGATTTCTAAGAATCTGTACATAGTCTACTCATAACTAATATTAACATGAAGGTCTAAATATATACATCAGTTGATAGGACAAAATTTACAATGGTGAATTTGAACAAAAGTTACAAAGGAAATTTAATCATGGCTACAATTCCTTTAAAGCCGGTCCCGCTGTGCATTCAAACTATGAGATTGCAATTACCCTGAAAAGAATGTACCATAGTTTGATGAGTGACTACTCAGTAAGTGACCATCATAACCCCTAAAAATCATGATCGAAAAATGTAATATTTTCTAAAAGAATATATGTTGAAACAATATGAGGAAAAACATGCTTGAAGAACAGTTTTAGATTCAGGAACACATAATTTAACATATTCCAAAAATTTGAATGCATATTGAAACACTATGAAGAAATGCATATGTAAATCCTTGCACAATTCAAAAGATTTTACAAAGCACGCTTCTGGCATCCCAAGTACGTCACCTATATACTCCATCAGCATCCTGATGGGTCCACTTAATCCCTATCGGCGTCTTGGATAGGTCCACTTAATTCCTGCAGGTCCACTCATACCTCACCGGCGTACCAGATAAGTCCACTTAATCCCTACCGGCATACTAGATAGGTCCACTTATACCGCACCGACGTACTAGATAGGTCCACTTATACCTCACCGGCGAACCGAATGAGTCCACTTATATACTAAAGTATCTCTGAAACTCTTAAACATCAGGAAGCCATAATATCATATATTCAAAATATCCTTGTAACATTTTGGGTAATAATTTCAGAAAGGTAGCAGTTTTGAGAGCCATTTTTGAAATATAACATGATAAACAATTTCTTTAGAAGAACTTTTATGGAAATCTAGAGTTAAATACTGAATTTTCAACTATCTAATATCTTTAACAATAAATGGATATTAAAAATTTATGGAAATACAAATAATCATTTTGCAGGAATACCTAAAACTTATAGTGTCTAATATCCACAGATGAAAATATTGCACAAATACAAATTTTGGTCACAAGAAAATAGGGTCACTTGCACATAGCACTTACAATATCTCAAATTCGTACTGATAGACGGAAATATAGAAATAGCCGTTTTTAAATAACTAATTTACAGGAAAATGAGATCACTTATGCATAAAACTTATAATATAAAAATGATGGACGGAATATCACAATTTTATTAAAAGCGGATTATTTTTCAGGGAAACGAGGTCACTTACACAAAACTTGGGCGAAGGTTCCGGTTTCTTGCCTCTGATCGGATATAGCCAAAGTGGGTTCAAATTATTTTCTTTCAAAACACGCATGGAGTTGTGATCCTCTGAGTGTTTATTTTTAGAGAGAGAGAGAGAGAGAGAGAGACTACATGCTAAAAACGAGGGAGAAAGCTCAGGTTGCTTGGGACGTTATCTAATATGCTATATAGAAAGTGAGAGGGTGATATCTCCTTTTAAAAAAAACAATGGGGTAACACCTCATGGACACCTCATGGACACCTCATGGTACATATGGGTAAACACCTCATGGACACCTCATGGTACATATGGGTAAACACCTTATGGACACCTCATGGTACATTTGTCTCAAATACACATGAAATATGAAGATGTTAGCATACACATCATCAAGCTGTGTCAAGGAGTCAACACAATGAATAACAACCTGCCACGTCAAGGCAAATTGATAAAGAAAAGAGTCCAAGTAAAAGGGGTGGATGCTCACACTTTATAAACAAAGTTAGAAACAAAAGATGGTGGTCTTAAGGTCCGCCCAAATAAAATTAGACCATCCAATATTTAACAAGTTGTGGCTTCCATTTTTATATTATTATTGTCATTATTATTATTATTATTATTATTATTATCATTATCATTATCATTATCATTATCATTATCATTATCATTATCATTATTATTATTATTATTATTATTATCATTATTATCATTATCATTATCATTATCATTATCATTATTATTCATTTTTAAAAAAATTTAGAGTCGTCACAAAGGGAGAATGGGGGAGGAGTGGAAGGCGGTAGGCAAATAAGAGTGGTTCACTCAGGAGGATCGAGATGGGGGCTGGGTGGATCAACAGAGGGATAGGGGACATGGGTCATGGGATGAGGGAGAGAGGGGAAGGGGACCTTAGGTGACGAGACAAAGGAGTAATGAATGGGGGTGGCAGTCACATAACGGGGTAGGAGGATAGTAGCATGTGGCAAAACATTGGAGGGGGATCACGTGGGCAGCGGAGGGAAGAGAGGAGAGTGAGAGGGAGTGATGGGATGGTATAAAGGGGGGGGGGCAGCAAAGAGATGGCTGGCAAATGGGGCGTGGCATCGCCCGATGTGGGGGGGGTAGGGTTGACGTCGCCTTAGTGAGAAGCCGAGGCAAGGGGAGGATGAGGAGGGATCAGAGCCCTCAGATTGTGAGGAGTAGGAGCCCTACTATGGCTCTTTTACGAAGTGGTAAGGATATAGTAAAAATCATAGTTTCCGGGATCTCTTCCCTTGCTTGGCGATCCCTTGCGAAACCTCGATTCTCTTGATCATGGAGCGAATCTCGTCTGAAAGTCAATTTAGTGTTCTCGGGATCTTGTTCCATCTTATAAGGAAACAGATTCCTTACAATTTAATTTCACGTTCTTGAACATTACAGGATCTAGTTCCCTAGTCTTATGGTTTGCGCTCCAAAGTGCATTGGGATCTAGATTCCAAAATAACGGGACACAAGTATCACCATATATGGTGTCCAGAACCCACCAATATGGGATCACTTTAAAGTTCCTTATTTATTTCCTAGAAGGATTAAACGTACATGTTATGGGTTAACAACGCCATGAGCTACATTTTAAAGCCACAGATCCTTATTACCTTCACGAGGAACTCGTGTTCTAAGAAAATGGAGCTCGCTCCCATAAAAGTTATTCCTTGCTCCATAATATTTTGGATCACTTTTAATAATGTGCTCCCTGAATTAATAAACTCAAAAAAATTCCCTTGGAAACTTCTCTTCTTACATATAGCATCTTGCACCTTCATAAAATAATTCTTGATCCTATGTAATAAAGAAGCTTGATCCCCATCACACATGGATCTCGATCCCGACCTTTGAGGCTGTACAGGCATCGATCCCTAACCCAAGGATCTTTAGTATAGCTTCGATCCGCCGATCCCACCCTCGATCCCGGAGTCATTCCGGTTCCCATACCCAACAACTAGGATATAGTGGGAACCCAGGACTTCGATGAGCATTTGGATGGATCACGTGGAAAGGAATTCAGAGGACTTCCAGTGGATGGAGATGAAACCCCTACAAGCTTCGTCATTGAGTCTAAAGGTGTTCGGGTCCCATGCGTAAAGAGGGACATTAGAGACCCTAAGCCAAATTTTTTGTTTCTTGGAAGCACCATGGTTCTGATTCCAACAAGCTAGAGCCAGGGAAGCTCCTCCGAGAGAAAGGGAGTTTCGCTTTGATGCCCTTAGAGCACTGTTTCTGTCGGGAAGGTGAAGAAAACGGCACAATTTCAGAATTTTCTGCAACAAAGATCTGGATCCTCCCATGTTTTCTTTCCCCATTTTTTAATGCCTCAGATGTCATCTCAATGGGGGTGGAAAAAACCTACCAAGGCGGAGAGAAGCTTCTATTTTGGGAGGAGAGCTGTTGTCAGGCGAGGGGGATGAGAATGGGACAAGAGATGGAGCTAATAGAGGGAGGGGAAGGATGAGTGGGTGCTTGCTAGGGATTGGGGGCTGTGAGATTGGGTGCTTGGGAGGAATTTGGGGCAGTGTGGGGGAGGAAGGTGGAGGGGCGAGGGGGTTTGAAGAGGTATACATGGGAGGGGATAGCTGGAAGAGCAATCATAGGGAGCCGCTGTCATGATCCTTAGTTTTTATCTACCATCTTAGGTTTCCTCAGTGTATTTTGTGTTTGGACTTTGTCAAGGGACCTAATAGAGTTGTATCATTCTTTATAAGTGTGTGAGAAGCCTAGTTTGGTTGCTGGAAATTGTATGTAATTGTCATTTTTTTTAATGTGACGTCCACGTAATAGAGTTCTGTTTCATGCTTTTACTTTCAGGTATGATGCCATTAGAGTTACAATGTACAACTTTGGTTCTCCTAGAGTTGGAAATAAAAGATTTGCCGAAATTTATAATGAGGTAATCTTCTTTTCAAGTACTAGTTAAATCCCTCATATTGTGAAATCCATGTTTATTTTGTTTTGTTTTGTAGCATCAATTTATACTTTATAGTTCAATGGAGCTCTGAGCAATCTTATGCAACTTTAAAATGGCAAACATGTTGCTTGACCTATTTATGCAGTAAATTATAAAATCATTACTTCTTCTGACGGTCAACATTTTTTTTATATGTGCTAATCTGCAGCCCTTGATTCTGAATCAACCATTCAATTTCACCTGTGTCGATAATATTTGTCATGCATGGAATTCTTTTATTCAATCGTAGCCTTATGTTTTTAAGAATCCTAAAGCATTTTATTGCATGGCTGAAACCGAGTGGTCCAAAGTAAATTATAATATGGGATTCTATATTTATCGCATCAACTCTATGCGCATACAAGTGATAACTGTCAGAAGCTATAGCGATGTGTGCAAAGCACATAAATTCAAAAACGTTTCACGACATTTATTACAAATACTGACAAGCCTACTTTACAGATGCTACTACATGCTCTTCTTTATATTCAATTACAACACTCCGTGAAATCAAAACAAAGATGATACCGTCGCGAAAAATGAAAAATGATGCCCAAGATCTTGTTGCTGCGACATTCTCATTGTGGCTTCGAAAGAAAAAACAAAAAAAACAAAATCAATAGAATGCGTGCCGCGATAGTTGCTCAGGATTACCTCATGGGATGTGGAACACCCCATATTGTATCTCCTATTGTTAATGACACATTGCCACTCAGACAAAAGTCCTTTCATGAACTCATTATGGGTATCTCTAAGAATCTCAACAAACTTACTGCATGTGACTCATGATTTCTACTCTTCTCTAGGGTTTCTCTCAGTCCTCTAAGGTCTTCTCATTCTCGTATTCATTCAGCCCTTGACAATCAATTTCTTCTCTTATCCTGTGCACCTCAAGGGATCCTCTGATCCTCTTCACACTTGCAGCAGCTTATCTCTAGCTCATAAGGAACGCCTTTCTCTATCTTGCATGCATAGTAGTTTCGCATACCTGGAACAGCTTGTAGATACCTTCCTTTACCTAGAATTTGTTAGAGACGACCTTTCAAATTGTTTTGAGTGCTTATGCACCTCACCTCTTTGTTGGCCTCTGGATGGCCATCTCCTTGTGAACTAGTGCTTGTGCACAATTTCATGTGCCAATTAGAGCCAGCCCATCACCATGAAGGCCACTGGCTGTTCACAGGACATCATTGTTTCTTAAGGTGTACCTCCATTTTTAGAGAGAGATGAGGGATATATTCATCTATCATTTCTCTCCCTTTGTTGGGTCATCCAATATTTGATTTGAAACTTTTTTAGAAGGCAAAATGGTTGAGTACAGTGTTGTGTTCTCCAAAGGGTTCTTTGAGCCTACGAATTAGAATTACAATGCTTCACTGAGCATGGTTGTATCCTAGAGATATACTGAAGAAACTCCACTGAATCTTAGTAATCCAAGTTGGGGGTGTTTAAAACCTTGAAGACAGCAATAGCATCTCCTGCATGTGTCTATCTGCTGCAGCACAATGTCATGTCTCTATCTGGGAAAAAGTAGGGGTTTACAGTTTACACCACTTAAGAGAAATCTGCATTTCTCACTGTGGAAAAGAGTTAACTGCCTGTTCTGTGGTAGGTGAAAATAGTACCTCAGTTAAAGTGATACATGTCACATGGTTAAGGTGATGATGGCACTGACAGTTAAGGTGATACTCAACAGTTAAGAGAGAGCCCTTAAACTTGGCTTTCGATGACCCAATAGCCAACATTATGTTCCTATATCAGTCGCATGTTTTCTGTATAATGGCAGTTCCTATTTCTCCTAATATTGGTCATTACTTTGTTCATTGTTAGAATTAGCAATGTGAACCTGAATAGTCTTATTCACCATCACTTGGCAATGTATTTTATGTCCTCACATTTGCATGAACCTTATATTTGTTAGATGACTTGGTGATTAAAATTGTTTGGTTATAATTACATGTGCATCCCATTAAGTTTTAGGATTCTGCTAATCGTGAAATTGATTGGGAAGAGTTACAATATGGGAGGCTTTACTGTGGAGATTGTTTTTTTTAGACGGTGTAAATTATTGAAAGTTGTTAGTTGCTCTTAAAACTATTAATTATGCTTGAATACTGAAAGTTGTGAAACTTCATGAATTGCTTTATAACACTATCTTTAGGAGATCTTTCCAATTCTTGTTCGTTTACTAGACCTAATGTACTTAAACTACATGCGATCTTGAAGTTTAGAGTTCTAATCTCTGTCATTTTTATGTTATGCCAATAATTGCAGAAAGTTAGGGACAGCTGGAGAATAGTAAACCACCGAGACATTATCCCAACAGTTCCACGACTGATGGGCTATTGTCATGTTGCTCAACCTGTTTATTTTCGTACTGATGGTCTAAAAGATGTTCTGGTGAGTAGTTCAGACAAGCTTTCTTGAAGAAGTCATTATTTTATTTTTTGTAATATTGGATAAATACATGTTGTTTATATTCAATCATGTATTCGTTAGTTTCCTTCCAATTATTACATTCAAGTCATGTCTGAAACACTTGAAACCTTAAGAATTTAACACCCAAGTTTGGTGTTGAAAGTTGAATTGCTTGTACTTCCTCTATTTTAATATGGTATCCAATCCAAAGGAGAAAATTCTTAAAAGTCAGTAGAAATCTCTTGATAAACTATACGCAAATCACTAAACTCCCAAAATTTCAGTTTGTGCTACTCCCAATCCCAAAAATCTTAGGATAGCCATGGTATTTCCTCTTTGTTTTGTTTTTTTAACATATCCATACAATTTCACTTTCTAATTGATTCCTTCTCATATATCCTTCTCTCTATGCACTTTCTTGTTCGCATGTTTTCAATTCTTTGTTCTCTCCAGTCCCTTTCCTATTTTCCTCATATCACCTCATATATGTGATTTTTTCCCATACCTACTTGTTTCTCTTTTCTTAACTCGCTCTCCTCAATCCCTTCCCCATAAAGCATCTAAACGGTCTATCTTTCAATCATTGTTCTCACTTTTCGATCAATTCAACAGAAAACAAATGGCCAATTGAAGTCGGTCCATGAATCTAAATCTATACAAAACAAAAAAAGTAAAATCGAGAATCAAACATCTGCCAGTTTTTGCTCTTTCTCCTATGCATAACTACTCCTACATAAAATACTGGTATTTATGTTTCTGATTCAATTTTCTTTCCTCCTTGTTTCTCTCCTTTCTCTATGTTGATTGTCGTGACTGGAACAGTCATGTAACAATCTTGTATAATGGGTTGTACCAGCCATGTAATAGTCCTGCACAATGTTCGAAAATTCGGTCGCCCGACTGACTAGGAGGCTGCCTAGAAGAAAAAAGTTTGAAAATGCCTAAGCGCAGTCTGAGTGGGGCCATTACGCATTTTTGCTTCTGGGCCCCTGCTTAGGCGCTATTGTCTGGGCGCCCTCCTAGGCGTCGCCCCATGACAACTTGCGAGCGGGAGAAAAAAACCCTGGAGTGAGGGTAAAATATATAATGTTTTCCCTAAAAAGGGGGGGAGAGGGTTTCCCCAATAGAAAATCCGTGGCCTTTAGGGTGAAAAAAACATCTCAAAATACACTCTTCTGTGATTTATTGAAAGATCAATAAATTTTTTATTTTTTTTTCCCAAAACAAAGGCAATAGTTCATGGGTGGATTTGGAGTTTCGAATAGTTGATTTTGAAAACTTTTGGCAATCCAATAGACGAGGTTTGCACCGACATCGATTTGATTTTGATATATTGAGAGTATTATCGTATTTGCAAGAGGGTTTTGATTTTATTTTGCTACAACATATTATGTTAAGAATCATGTGTTTTTTCTTTTACTTTTTTTTTTTTAATAATATATTTACGTGTTTGTTGTTAAAAGATTGATCTTTTTGGCGATTTATTGAATTTTTCTCACTTGGAAGATGAAATTGAGCATATATCGTATTCTTTTATGAATAATTGATTCATTTTTTTGTACAATGTGTCTTATTTTGATATTTTATTTTTTTGTTTAGGTTTATTTGATAAATAATTGATTATGTGATATCTTAATAGGTTAAGTCTTATGTGAAAGTGAAACCAAAGTCTTAAAATGTCTTTATATTGAGTTCTTCTTTTAAGTCTAATTGTAAAGTAATAGTTAGTGTCTTATGTTTGGGGTGGAGGGGGGGTTTTGATTTTGGTGAGAGCACCTTGTCCTTGGGCCCCCGCTTAGGCTGCCACCCGACCGCCTAGGCGGCTAAGCACGCAAACTGCCTAGGCACTCGAATCCGTTTTTTTGAAGATTGGTCGTGCATAATGGGTTGTAACAACCATGTAACAATCACGCATAATGGGGTATAACTCCCATAGGGATCTATATTTATATAGGGCACATCGCCCCATGATTTGAATAGAGCGAAAGACATCTATGCTTTCTTTATCTTGTGCTCGAATTTACTCTTTCTCTTTCTCTCTCAATTTTAACATGGTATCAAAGCATGGATTGAACCCTAGGATATCCGGTACTTACAGTGCCCTTAGAATCATGATTTTTCTTCCTTCTTGGGCTTGAAGCTGTGGTGTATCCGCAACCTCATAAATCTAGCAAGATCATCTCACTTTCTTTTACTAATAAGTAAGATTTCATCCCAAACTCCTTTCTTTCCAGTAACCTCATATTTCTAGCAACCTCATATTTCCAGCAACCTCACCTTTCCAGCAACCTCACATTTCCAATAATCTCATGTTTCCAGGATTCTAACATATCCAACAACTCCTTTCTTTTTTAGCAATAACCTCATATTTCCAGCAACCTCACATCTGAAACTAAGGAATTAGTACCTTGACTAAAAAAAAAAACCTTAGGGTTTCTAGTTCGAGAGAAGGAAAATATCAGAGATCTAGCCCAATATTTTATTGGGAAGCAGTCAATTTTGACCACCCATGATTGATGGTTACTACAATTAAGCTAGATGGGACAAACTATTTGAATCGTCCCAATTTGCCAAAATGTTCATAGGAAGCTAGTGGAAATTGGGTTATATCACAGGAAAAGGGAGAGAGAACCTCCCATAGATGATTCATCCAAGATGAATGGGAAAATGAGAACTTGACAGTAATGGCATATGTCCTTCATTCCATGCAGCCAAGTTCCAGCAAGGAGCTGTTGTTTCTTAAGTTTGCAAAGGATATATTAGAGGCAGTAGCCAAGACATACTCATAACGAGATGGTTTGGCTAAGATTTACGAATTGCATTTTGAAATAGTGCATTTGTGGCAAGGAGAAATGCATGTGGAGAATACTTTGGGATGCTGGGGCATAAGTGGGAAGAACCATACCACTATTAGCTTATTAATCCCACCATTGATGATATTAAAAAACAAGCCGAGCAATAAAAGCTCTTTGAATTCTTAGCAGGCCTACATCCTGATTTTGAATTTCAGAGAGTACAAGTTCTAAGAAAGGACAAATTGCCCTCTCTTGAATTAGTCAATAACTATGTAAGACGGGAGGCTCTTAAGAAGGCTATTGCGTAAGAACAAAACTCAAGCATCTATTCTAAACGATCAGACTTTGCAACAAGCTTCAACCAAGGAAAAAAGGCTCGAAAAACACCAAATCGTGCCCCACCTTCTTCTATTGAAAAGGAGTAACTCAAATGCTCCCATTGTGGTAAATGGATACACACTCGAGAGCACTATTGGGACTTGCATCAACACTTGAGACCGAAACCAAGGTATGCAAAGTAGCCATGCTGCATCGAGCGAGGGAGAGGATACCTCGGGCACACAACCCTATGAATTCGATCTAAGAGATGAGGCCATCAAAGATTTATAGCACCAGTTGATTGCTCTCAAGGCTTCACTCAACTCCAAGACATCTGTAAAGCAGCCAAGTACATATGGAACTGCAAGCCATACCTCCAACTCCACCTCTTCTACGCCATGGATCATTGATTTAGGAGCTATTGTCCATATGACTAGTAAGGAAGTAGGTTTCCTTTTTTTTTCGCCTGCTTCTAGTGAAGTTAAATTTGCTGATGCATCCATGGCCAGTGCCTCTCGGAGTGGTACTTACAAACTTTCAACATCCGTGTACTTACCCTCTGTAATACATGTGCCTTTTTTTCCTTCCAATCTTCTTACTGTTAGGAGCTTGACAAAACAATTAAACTCACATTTTACCCCTCACATTGTAATTTTTATTTTTTATTTGAGAAAGGTTAACATTGTAATTAAATGGTTAGAATACATTTGGCTATAATCTAAATACGGCACTCCCACAAGTGGGTGCTCAGACAAACAGAAGTAGTAAGAGAAGAAAGAGAAAGAGGGAGAGGTAAGGAGTAGAAAAAGAATAAAAAGACCTAAAACAATAGAAGAGATCAGAATTCAACAGACTCCTAAAAATTTCTCTATCCAAGTGTTGCTATCGACTGGCGAGCTTTAAATTTCCTTCATAAGCTGACTATGTTGGTGAGAGCTAAGCGACTGACATTCTAACTTACTTCCTTTGCTAGGAGTGAGAGCAACTTGTAGAGGTAAAAGAGGGTCATCTTGGTGAGGTAATAGGGAAGTGGAGGCAAGATAGAGAAAAAACTGAGGTATGGTAGAACAAAATGGGAGGTTCGACTACTAGTGAGAGGCTGGATAGCAAATCTTCCACACTCGAAATGGTCCTCACATTGTATTTTTAGGATCTGAAAACGAGGATGATGACTGGTGGTGGTCTTGAAGACAGTGGGCTGCACCTGTTCAACATGGGATGCACTTGTACTACTCTCAGCATTGAGTCTTATAGCATGAGCAACTCCTCATGTGGCGCAACCGCTTAGGCCATATCTCACTTGTCGATGACTACTCTCGTTATACTTCGATCTATCTTTTGAATAGTAGAGATGAAGCACCTTCAGTAATTCATTTTCAAAAAAAAGTACCTTCAATAGTTAAAGTATTTAATAAAGTGGTTCAAACCTAATTTGAGAGCCAAATAAATTTTTTTGTTTTGATAATGCATAAGAATATCTATACTATGGGTTAAGAAATTATTTTCTTGAACATGGTATAGAACTCAAACATCGTGTTCCTATACACCACACCATTCAGAATGCAAAAATGTTAGAAGTGGTGAGAGGCATCTTAACATGAATGAAGGTTCCTAAGACATATTGGGATGAAGCAGTTCTTATTGCTGCTTTATGATCAATAGAATGCCTCCACCTATTCTCGATGGTGCCTATCTTTTCAAACTTTTCCATCATGCACTTCCTTTGTTTTCTCTTACACCAAAAAACCTTTTGTTGTGTCTGTGTTGTGCATACCTTGGGGCCGGCTAGGAATACACGAGGACCTCAATCTACTAGATGTGTGTTCCTAAGATACTCGAACTCTCAAAAAGGATACAAGTGTTACTATCCAAATACTAAAAGAAAATATGTCTTAACGGATGTAAACTTCTTTGAAAATATAGCATTTTTTTCTTCTTGAAGAGATTCAATATCCACTATGCCATTGGACAATCTTAATCCTCTTCCAATGAACCCATATAGCTCCAGTAATCCAACCAAGGAACAGGTGGAATCCATTGAGAAACAGCTGAAAGTATACACCTGGTGGATTCCAAACAACTAAAATATACACCTGGAAAAAAAACAAGGGAAAATCTAATAGAAACTATCACCCCAACACGTTGCTTTTTAAGTACTTTTTCTCCTTTTACAGCTATTCCTTCTTAGTACAATTTACCTATTGCTGAGAAAAAAGAAAAAATGACTTGTACTTCTCATCCAATCAGTAAGTTACTTCTCATCGAATCTGTAAGTTTGTTTCTTACGCTTCACTTTCACCTACCATTCATGCCTAACTTTGCTCTACATCCTTTTCCTATTCCTGACAAAGTTGCAGATGCATTAGCTCATCTACAATGGAAAGTCGTCCTGATTGAGGAAATGATTACCTTAGAGAAGCAATGAAGGATATAATTGATCGGCCAAAAGTCAACATGTGGTTAGATGCAAGTGGTTGTATACCCTGAAGCACAAACCAGGTGGTTCGATTGAGAGTTACAAAGCTTGACTAGTGGCTAAGGGTTTTACACAATTATATGGGGTTGACTGTAAGGATATGTTTGCTCCTTTAGGAAAATTGTAATCAGTACACGTACGTTTATCTATTGAAGTAAATAGGAAATGGTCACTCCACCAACTAGACGTGAAGAATCTTTTTCTTCATGGAGATCTGTAAGAAGAAGTGTATATGGCATTGCCACTTGGGTTTTATCCTCAGGGGGAGACAGGGAAGCTCTATAAATTGAGAAAATCTATATAGGGACTGAAACATTCACCTCGAACTTGGTTCGAAAAGTTCAGTATGGCACTATGTCAGTTAGGATTTTAGAGAAGTGTTTCAAATCATTCAATATTTCTTTAAAGAGATTCTTGTTCTACCACAATCTGGTAGTGTATGTGGATGATATAGTGCTCATAGGAACTAATGATAACGAGATTCAAAATGTGAAAGATTTCCTTGGGGGTGTTTTTGATATCAAGGATCTTGGTCCATTGAAATACGTCCTTAGAATAGAGGTGACTAGGTCTAAACAATGAATTTTTTTATCTCAAAGTATACTCTCAATCTTCTCAATGACACAGGGTGCTTGGAGCCAACCAGTTGAATCTCATATTGAGGTTAACCACAATTTGTATGACCAGCCGTCGTATATGTCAGAGATTAGTGGGTAGATTTATTTATTTGACTGTCACACAGCCGAACATCCTAGTATATATCAGAGATTAGTGGGTAGATTTATTTATTTGTCTGTCACACAGCCGAACATCCTAGTATATATCAGAGATTAGTGGGTAGATTTATTTATTTGACTGTCACACAGCCGAACATCCTAGTATATCAGAGATTAGTGGGTAGATTTATTTATTTGACTGTCACACAGCCGAACATCCTAGTATATATCAGAGATTAGTGGGTAGATTTATTGCAAGTGTGGCAAGTTAATTTTGCATATACCATGCTTCCAATACTTGGAGTTTGTTTATCACATTTTATGATACTTGAAATCTGCTCCAGGGAAAGGGCTGCTTTATACAAGTCATTTTCACCTTGATGTACAAAGTTTCTGCAATGCAAATTGTGCTGAGTGTTCTCTTGATCGATGATCCATCACAGATTGTGGGTGGTAATTTAGTCACCTGGAAGAGTAAGAAGCATAGTGTTGTCGCCCAATCTTCAGCAAAAAACGAGTATCGAGCTAGAATAATTTGGCTCCTTTCTCTTCTTGAAGAGATCAATGTTAATGTATCAACTCTTATTCCTCTACACTGTGGTAACTAAGCAGCAATTTATATTGCTTCAAATCTTGTATTTCATGAAAGAATCAAGCATATTGAAGTTGACTGTCACTTCGTCGGAGAAAAGGTCGCTTCAAAGACAATATGTACTCCATTTGTTCAGTTTGAGAATCAATTGGCATGCATATTTACTGAGGCCTCTAATCCAGTTCGACTAAAGGATACTTTGTACAAGCTGCGCATTTATGATATATATGCTCCAGCTTGTGAAGGAGTGGAGTAGCCGTAACAGTCTTGTATAATAAGCTATAACAGCCATGTAACAATCTTGCAGAATGGGTAACAGCCATGTAACAATTATGCATAATGGGTTGTAACTCCCGTAGGGCGGATTGGTGTATATATAGGGGCACATTACCCCGTTATTTGAATAGAAAAAAAATACATTTGTACTTTATCTTGTGCTTGACTTTACTTTCTCTCTTTTATCTCTCAATTGTAACATTGACAAAGAAAAATAGTTATCGTAATTTTCTTGTATTTCATTTTGCTTGCTAACTTGCAGAAATGAAACGAAACCCTCTTCAGCCTCATATTTGATTACCCAACAAAAGGAAAGAATGATAAAAGAAAAATGAAGTGTGTGAAACGTAAAAGTCAAGCTTTTGATTCAAGAAAAAAGAAAAGCATGGGGAGAAGTAAATTTGTATTTGATATCTCCCATGATTCTGCACAGACTTCGACATTTTCTCCAATCTCCTCTCCTTAGATAGCCCAAACTTTCTACTCTAGAAAATTCGAATGTCATATTTTTTCCTTTCATTTTTATTTTCCAGAGTTCTTCCTTTATGTTGGTTCCGATATTTCTCCAACTCATTTTTTACCCACCTTTATCTGGAAATATAACCTTGGAAGTGACACGCCATGCGATAGTTAGTTCAGAAAAGGTCAATAACTGCCCTCTTGGACTTCAATATGCTATAGGGTGAGACTTTGTCCACATATTTGCTGATAGGTACATGCTATAACCCAACGTGGCATATATAATCCGATGGAGTATGGATATCTTACTCCAGCGAGCATTACTATCTGTTCACTGCTCTTTGATGGTGGAGATTAACAATAATGGGGGCCATTAATCTGTCCTTAACCGGGAGAAGAAGTAGGAGTTCCCTTCGGGAACTACTTCACTTGTTTATGATATATTGTCCCTTTGTCATCATCTTTTCTCCATAGTGTTTATTGGTTTCTATAGAAGTTATTGCGATGAGATCGAAATTAGACGTTAATCATCTACATTCCTCTTCCTGTGTTTCCATGTAAGGCTTGTTTATGATATTTTTTATTTTTTTTATGTATTTTTATTCTTAATCATGTACATTGTTGTGAAAGATAATAATATAAAATTGCAAATTAGTCTAAACCAGCCTTTGTCATGCAATTTTTGCTAATAACAATTACCAGAGGCATGTTTACGATTCTTTTATGTACTACAATACTACTATAAAACTGTGTATTAAACTAAACCAGCCATTGTCATGCAAGTTGTGTTAATAACTATTACCACAGGCAAATATGGAGATTATGGGAGATGGTTACCAAGGAGATGTAATCGGAGAGTCAACCCCAGATGTTCTTGTCACTGAGTTTGTATGTTATTTGACCTTCATTACAGTTATAAAGGATTATTACCTGCTTATACTTTACATTGTATTTGATTCGTTAATTTCTTCTTCTTTTTTTACCTTTGTTAATTTATATCTGACTTGGACATATTGCATGAGACTTTTTTCCTCTTTGGTCTTTACTAATTCATGAATTGTCAGGAGTTATTATGTCTTCATGAATCATAATGACAAAAATAACTCTTCACGTTCACTTTCACTTATGTACATGGCACCGGAAAAGTATCAATGTGCAATTCAATGGAGCATCTCTCTCAAAAAATAAAAAATAAAAATAATTGGCTGTGATTAGCAGAAGTAATTTAGGGTTTTCAAGCATTATAATTTTTAGCATCTCCTTGATACATGTGCTAGTCTACTCAAATATTTAAGTTACATGTAAATCCTCAGAAAAGAACAAAGGGGGCAGAACAAGACTGGAGAATCTAGGGAATGGCATGCACAGTTCTTAACTAGTTGTGAACGTCACCAACTGTTTAATATTTGCATTATTTAAGGGATTTTTAGGTTCCCCATAATTCTAGACTCCCCAACTTTTTTCTTTGAAGTATGTAAGCAGAAAATACTTCATGCTTATACACGAGTGCAGTTTGCTTTGGATTCTACCTAAAAAACATTTATGGCTACTATATGAATCATTTCCTGTGTGGTTGGGTTGCAATCAAACTAGTGTTCTTGGAGAATTGAAGTTTACCCTAGATATCAATCTTGTGAAGTTGTTTTTAACCTCTTTTCCACCAATATGAATCATTTCCTCTATTTTAAGATCAGTGTGCCCTAACAGAATTGGTTTTTTAATATACTTTCAATAACCAAGTTGTACGTCATAGATTGTACTTAGTCTAGGTTGAAGGTTGAAACTTGAATGGTCTGAAGTGAGAACGCCATGCTTCCAGTTTAGAAAGTTGACATGTCATGATGAATGTTGCATTCTGAACACTCTGAATGAGATGCCTTCATATCTCTCTCAAGAAGTTGATGCAGTTGACCCTTCCACTGCCATTAAGGATGTTCCTATGTTGGTAAGGATTTGGCACAGAAGTTTATTCCTCAAACTTAGAGACTCCTGGAAACTCTTCCATCCACACATCTCTCATTTGGAAAGCTATCTATACCTGTGCATAGAGAGTTTCCCCATTGCATTATATTGATATATCGTGTGACTTGCTCTTAAGGAGGGGAACCTGTAATCTGCATTCTGGGACCATGATTTCACTATCTATTGGACTGCTTTAATGAGCAAATCGTGAGCCCCTACATCAGACTATGGGTAATGGGTCTCGTTGGTTCTGGTTTGAGAAGAAGGTTAAGGACCAAGGTTACTAGGTTAGGTGAGTGCCTTGAGAAGAAGGTTAAGGACCCACGTGAAGGGCCAAGGGTGCAGGTCCACACGTTGGGGGCACCACATGGGTGTGGGATGTGCGGCCCTCATGGCCCACACGTTCTAGCCTAGCGTGGATTCCCATGTCTTTTGAAGAAGGAAACCTTATGAAATCTTTGAAAAGATTTAGTGTCCATTTTTTGTGGGAGTAGAGGATATTTTATGTTCATAAAATATTATTTCAAATCTTTGAATTTTGATCAAAGTTTATTTGACTTTAAATTTTCGGTAATATTATTGTTCAATTTATTGTAATTTATAGGAGCACTATTTTTATTAGAATTCATAAATTATTTGTATTTGAATTTTTTGAATTAAGCTCCTGAATTAAATCATATTAGTTTGGCAATAAAAAGAAAGATCTTAGGTCGTATTCAGGGTTTTATTTCTTGTTTACAACATTGTTTTGTGGCACTAGTAAATAAAATTCAGATATATTAATTAAAAAAAACGAGAAAAATTTTTATTTTACTCTCTGGAATTCTGCATAGATACTTCTTTCAGTGATCCCCTCTCTACTTCTTAAGTAACTGAGTCATGAAAGCCACTAAATCTCTCTCCATCCTTCGTGAGATTGTGAGCCCTCTCGTTAGCATGACTGTAGGTTATAGTTAAGGGAACCTTGTGGGTAGGGTGACGATCCCTACTCCGAAACCTCAATCCCTCGGTTCCTAAAAGGGATCTCGTAGGAATCCTGGTTTTTCAATTTTGGGATCTCGCTCCCAAAAAAAGTGGACCATGTTCCATCCATTAGTGGAATCCAGTTTCATATCGAAATAGATTCCCTCTTCCATCAACCATTGTCCAAGGTTTTGATACATTAAAATCTTGGGTTTCATGTTTGTGGGATCTACTTTCATTAATGGATGATACCAGGTTAGAGATCGCTATTGTCCCAACTTCCCATTATTTAGGAATCATAAGTTTCATGATGGTAAAATCCAGTCCCTTTTTCGCATAGCACGCAGTTCCATTATTTCGATTCTTACTTTGAACTAGGCATAGTGTAGAGTGACCCATTGTTTTATTAAGTCTGTTTAACCCATCAGTCTTAGTTGTGAGAACATATATTTCATTTAAAATCTTATATTTATGATGTCCTATTTTAGATTCTTAAATCACAGTGATGAATCCGTTGATATTCTTTGATGCTTTCTTCTATTTCAAATGAGCCATCCCTCTTAGTTGTGAGATGAGAATATATGCTTTCATTTCAAGCTTTAAATTTACAAGAATCTTCTTTTATATCAGAGAGAGAGAGAGAAAGAGAGAGAGAGAGAGAGAGAGAGAGAGAGAGAGAGAGAGAGACTACATTCGAAGAAGATAACCACCCTTGAGTGGTAAGATTCTGGGTTGTCAGGGAATCAGAGGGAATGGTGCATGTCAAACTTGTGTCATGGCTTGAAGATGTAGTGGGAGGTACAAGCCTTGGTAATGGAGCACTCTGACGAACCTCATCATCAGCATCAAGGTGGTCGCCTAATGCTTCTAATACCCCAACATCATCCTCCAGGTCGTCTTCATCACGATGAAAATCCCATCCTCAAGGAGGTCATCATCATGAGGACCTTGATTCCTATACTTGAAGAAACTAGATATTAGAACAAGAGGAACCCTGTTATATGACAAACTTAATCCTCGATTCCTTAACCAAGGAAACCTGTACTAGCTCTACTTGACAACCTCATCTTATGTATAGTGGAGCTTAGATTCCTGCTAGTTAAAACCTCAAACCCATTGACATGGAATCTCACTCCCGTAAACCTAAGGATCTCGTTCCCTATCTTGTTCATTGTATGGACACCAGTGTTTCAAAAAGACCCAGGCGGCCATAGGGGTCTAGGCCGCCCAACGCCTAGGCGGCCGCATAGGCTGGCACCCAGAACCTAGGCATCCCAATTGAAAAAAAAAAACCGATAGCTGATAATCTTTAATCTATACGAATTTTGATAATCCATAAGACCATAATACATAAGAATTTTGATAATCCATAAGACCATAATCTCAGTTAAAAAAAGAAGATAGAAGTCGAGAAGAGAATTTTGATAATTCATAAGACCATAATCCATATTTTTATACATTGCTAAAACAGTAAAACCATACAAGCATACACTGATAGTCTGATACATTGTAGACTGTACACACAAAAGTTAGATAGTAGAACTAAAAACTAGAAAGTAGAAACTAAAAATAAGAAAAAAAAAATATACAGAATTTCAGAAAATATACAGTCTGGGACATAACAGTCAGCACCCAACACAACAGTCAATACTCAACACCAAGAGGCTTCAGTCATCATCATCATCATCATTAGAAGGAATAGGGTACGTTTCATCATATGTATCTGATTTGAGGCCATCATCATCAAAGTCATCTCCCTCTTCAATATAACGCTCTTCCTCTTTTGTTTCTTCTGAATTTGCCTCTTCCTCCTCTTCTTCTACTTCCCTCTTACTAGTATGTGCAGATGAGGCCTTAGAAGTCTTGGCTGCTCTACCCTTTTCTATCTTTTTGTGTTTCCCTGAACTCAAATGTTGTATAATTTTCTCCCTGATAGTCGTAGGAACATTTTTACACGGGGCAACATCACCCTTAATACCTACAAGGTGTTTTTAAACCGGTAAATGCCCCGCAATAATTACATTTAATACAATTTCTTTCATTCGAATTTGGGTGATAGCCTTACTTCCAACCCGGATCACCACTTCTAAAAGAACCTGAAGAAGATATTTTCATAGAATAAGGTTCATTTTCATCATTTTCTGGTTATTTTAAATTCAAAAGTTGTCTAATCTCATCCCGAATAGCTTCAGGAAACTTTTTACGAGAAGCAACGTTCCGTTTAATACCAGCAAGGTGTTTCTTGAATCGGTTAATACCCCCATTAGTATCTTTTTCACAAAAATTATACCTTGTACAATTTTTATCGTTTGGTTTTGGGTTATAAGTAGCAGAAATAGATCTATTCGAATGACAAGGATTTTATTCTTGTTTTTGTTTTACAGAACTGAAGCCTTCCAACAAAAATGATGATGATGACTGAAGCAACCCGGATCACTTTATAACCCGAATCCGGGTTGCTTCGAGGTTGTTTTAGTCCTGAAGCAACCCGGATTCGGGTTATATCCATATTTTTTGTATCTTTTTCACAAATACAATTTTTGTCATTTGGATTCGGGTTATATCCATATTTCCAACGCGGATCTTCACTTCAACTAGATCTTGAAGAAGGCATCTCAAAATAAAACAAGCAATCTAAAAAATAAAGTTTTGCACTTACTTTGATTGCTTGAACTCCAAATTTCCACCTCTGAGATGTTTTCTGGTGCTAAAATAATAAAAAACACCCTCTAATAGAATTATAAAACTCCAAAACTAAATCAAATCTACCTGGGTGATATTTGGATCCGTTTTCCATAACTTTGAGAAACACTTTGATTCAATAAAAGTCACAAAATTTAGTTTTCTTGAGGTTTCTTTCTCTCTAAAATGAGTTTTTGTGGTTTTAGTTTTCAAATGAATCTAAAACCCATCCTTAAAACCCTTTATGTTTCAAAAAAAATAAATACAACGAAAATAAATAAATAAATTCCACCCCTAGGCGGGGTGTAAGCCCTGGGCGACCGCCCAGGGCTGCGCATTGAGCGCCTGCCTAGGCGGGTTCCGTACCGCCTGGGCGGCCACCCCGGGACTGCCGCCCAGTTTGGCCGCCTAGGCCTGGGCGATGAGCCCAGGCCTTCCGGACCACCTACGCCTGGGCGATGCCCAATGAATGAAATTTTGAGAGTCACCTTCGGCAATAAAAAGCATAAAGAAGGAGTCCTTATGCAACCTCAATCAGGTCAGCGGCACTGATAACTCGGCCTGGTGGAGTCACCAGTCCCCAACTATCCAAAAAAGGTCATCAAAACCCTCCCTTGTACTATCTTTGAGAATCCCTCCCGCTTGATATCTGGATTGCTCAATAATGAAATCTTGAGCTCTTTCCTATCTGTTTTGTAAAGATAATATTGTAATTAACATTTCCCATAATATGTTGAATGTTTTTATGTCTGAAAACTGCATAGTTTGTCTATTAATCAAGTAAACATGACCTTAAATTATATTCTGTTTCTCTTCTGCACTGCTTGTTATTTGTGAGACATAAAAATGGAAACTTCATTCCATGGTGCCAGAAAAAGACAACTTTCTACTGTCTAGATGAAATTTATTTTCTAACATATTGCATAAGCCCTTGATATCATTGAATGAGTCTAACCTTTCTATCACAAATTTGATAAAGCAAAAGAGTCACTGCAAGCTTCCCTTTACTCGTCATAGAGATCCTTATTAAGGAGTTACAGTTGTTCCCTTAGATGTCTGGACATCTGTTCAGTGGTCATTTAATGTATTTACACCATCCGATCTTGCTCATTTATGATTACTACAAAGTATCTTGGATGTACTTAATGAGAAATAGAAATGTCATTAATGATCCATGTTATGATTCTAACTCAAAACGGAAGGCTCATATAAATTTTGAGGAAAAGCAATGGAGGGGAATGTTTCAAACGGGTTTAGATTATATATGAAGAGTTTCTAGTATTATGCATGAAAATTTGTCACCTTATACTCTACAAGAAATAGTCTGGCAAAAAGAAAAACCAACGTCTATTAGGAGTGAATAGGGCTCTGGTTGTTTTTTTTGGGTAAGTTCATGGTCTCTAATAATTATTCTCTTCCTAGAAATTATGGTCTGAGGTTGTCCTAATAGTCACATATCTGGTTAATAGAATTCTCTTGTATCTTCGTTTTGGAAAATTGCCATATAAGTAATAAATGGAACAGCACCAAAATATGTATTACTTGGGAGTTCTAGGATGCATGTATTTTGTTAGCTTGTGGATGCCCTTTCAATCATAAGGGTATGTGTCTCATAATCTTTTGACTAATACATCAACGCTATTTTTACATGGCCAATCTTGCAAATAAAGAAAGATGTGATAACAAGATTACGTAATGACAATCAAGATAATTGAGAAAAGCATTTCATTGCCATACAATCAACCTGACTTCATTTCTATATTGTAGATTAGACATCTTTAGATGATCATTTTGGAGACTTGAACGACTGAGCGAGGTTGTGAAAAGAATAAAGAAGAGCAGGTTGTATCCTCAATTTACTATACACCTCAGACACATTTCAAGAAGACGCCGGACATTGTATCCCATCTAGATCTGCCTGCGACAAATCAAGATGAGTCTACATCTTCTGATTTTGAATCCACATACTCCTTTCCTGATGATCCTCACAATTTCTTACATCTACTCGGTTAAAATATACTATGGAAATAAGTTTCTTATCAGCACTTGACAGCTCACTGCACCTTCCTTGCTGCTATTTTCTCTACTTTTAAGTCCAAATTATTAGAAAAATAGCCACTCAACAGTTTTTGAGGTGGCATTAAGAATAAGAAACCCGACGGTGTGTGGGTTCCAATTCACAAATTCTGATATTACTTGTCACCCAAAAGCCCGTCTCATACCTGTATACCCTTATAGATTCTTCCCCTTTAGAATATTTTTGTGATGCAGCACCTTAGGGCATAGTTCTTGCGATCTAGATTGATGGAGGGAAAAATTGTTCTTATTTTTATTCAACTTTAAAGGATGTATATTATAGTTTTCTTTTAGTACTTATTTCTAGGGTTTTTAGTTTTTTAGGGATTCTAGGGTTTTTAGTTTTTTAGGGATTCTAGGGTTTTTATAGTTTTTTGTTTATTTCATGGGAACTATTCACAAGTGTTATTCACAAGTACTGTTCATGGGTATTGTTCATAGGGGTAAAACTATCATTATGAATTTTTAATTTAAGTTAAGATATATGGATCTAAAGTTAATTGTATGGACAAATATTGTTCAAAACAATAATTTTTCAATTTAAATAAGTGATGGATTGTTGAGTTTTTTTGTGGCCTTTAAAGGCCTAGAGAGCTTGTAAATATGATGCATAGTGGAATATGCACTTCAGTGGGAGTGTGTATATTGACTGACCAATGGTTAGGCTGTTTATGACCCTGGTTATGGCCAAAATTGGCCCTGGCCATGTGGCACAACCAAGAATGGTGTGAAGTGGGTCATCTCTTGTTGAGGCCGAAGAGATACCCAGAGATCATGTTTGTAGGTCAGGAGAACTGTGTGGTCTCCTGTGTGGTTGTAGGCCTATGAGAGCAAGGGCCAAATCCTCTACAAACTTCCGCATGGCATGTACACATGACAGTCGCATGGGAAGCAACCCTTTTTTAGAGGGACACGTGTACATGTGCATTGACAGGGTCCTCTTTTGCATTGTGGTGACAAGTGCTGGACTTGCTCTTAAAAGGGGGAACTGTAATCGACATGCAAGGATCATAGTCTCATTGTTTTATTATCCAACTTTGACAAGCCAATCATGAGCTCCTGCAAAGAGATTGTGGGTCATGGGACTTTGTTGGGTTGCATAAGAGAACAATTGTGGATCATGGTTTTTGAGGCAAGTGGAATGCCCTTAGTGTCGTGTATTTTGACCCATTGGTACCAATCCACTCCTAGTATATTTTATTATGGTATTGTAAATGTTTTTTTGATTTCAAAATATTTTTTCAGAATTTTAAAATATTTTCTGATGTGAATTTTCATAGAAGGGAATTTCTGAAAAATTCAGAACTCTAAATAACACATGTGAGACCAAGGATCCAGCCCCACATGTAGAACTACGCCCTATTTTTGTAAAGCATAATAGTGGCACGCCATTATTTATGAAACAAGGGAGGCACGCCCTCTTTTAATATTTTATATTGTTTAAAAGGTAGTTACTCCACTTTTTAAGGAAAATAAAAGGGGGCACCCATTCTATTACAATTTTTTTTGGAGGGAGAAAGGGGGGCACACCACTTTTTTTGTCAAAATCCCCCACGCCGCTGCCTTGGGAAGAAGGGCATGACCTCTTATTTTAAACTTTTGTTTCTTGTCCTCTTATTTTAAACTTTTGTTTCAAATTTAAATTTGATAAATCTAAAGATGGGAAATCTAATGAGATTCCCAATATATAAAAAATATTTAAGTTTGATTTCAAATTTAAAATAGGATAAAGTCAAACAGTAAGGGGATAATATTCCTAATCTTTCTACCCAAAATTATGATGGCTGATTTTTAGGATGGATAGCTCTGATTAATCTCTTACCCCACAGATTTCCTATTTATCCTAAAAAGGTGTAGTTGAAGATTAGATAAGATAAATCCTATTCAAACTAGGAGATAGATTTCTTTTAGATTTCCTTTTATTTAAAGATCTAGTTTGAACTTATTTGAGATCCATCATAAAATCTTTTTTCCTCTCTCCGAAAAGGTCCTCTCTATCTCTCTCTCTCCCTCACGCAGCAATATTGGGGGATCTCTCTCTCTCCGTCACGCAACAATATTGGGAGATCTCTGTCACCCTAACGCATCAATTTGGGGGGCCTCTCTCTCGCTCTCCCTCATGCACTAATATTGAGGGGGGGTCTCTCTCTCAGCAGTCTCTCTCTCACAATATTGGGGGTCTCTTTTCTCTCCCACATCCCTCACATCTCTGTCTTTTAACCAAAAGAGAGGACGCCACCTCTTTATCTCTCCTCTATATTTTTTGCATTGAAAGAAAAATAGAGGTGACCTATTTTAGGTGAAACCCTAGGAAAGAGTTTGCTGTATTTTTTAAGGAAGAAGAGAGAATCCCACTGAGAGATATCAACTCCCAAGATCAACCGTATTTTGTTCCCATATGGTTTGTATAAACTCTAGTTTATTTTGAGCTTTCTAAAACCCTAGAGGAAAACCTAGTGGAAGAAGGATTGCCTACAAAGCTTCTCTATCTTATAATTTCCAGCAACACTTTAAGGAGAAAAGGCGTGCCATTGGTCAGGGAATCCAGTGTGGGGTGTACCAAGTCCTGGTTGGGTAACTTCTGGCATCTTCCAAATAGTATTTCCATTAGTTTTTATTTATTTTGAGTTTTTTTTCTTTTTTTTCCTGTAATTTTCTAGGAACTTATATTGTGTTGAAAATTGTTATAAGAGTTAGTTTAAAGTTCCTGGATAGTTTTTATTTCTTTTGACAGTAAAATAAAGATCCTAGGTGTTATCTAGCGCATTGTTTTAATTTTTCAGCAATATATTGTGGCACATGTAAGTGGAATTCAAGTATTTGGAATAAAAGTAAAAGTAATTTTTTTAATTTAATACCGTGAGTTCCATATAGCCATACTTTTCATGGATGGGCTGAAGAGTAATTCATGTATTCTTTTTTAAGAAAAGAAAGATTTTGTCTTGTAAAAGATGCCTAAGGCTTGAGCATAGGTGGGAGAAAGCCTTAGGGTTTCTCCAAAATTGCTTGTGTTTGGCTTGTTTCTTGCTAATTTTATTGTTCCCTCAAATTTCCCTACATCATAGATGCACCAACATGGAATGATTAACATCCATAGAGGCATTTATTGCCGTATAGGGATCTATACAAGAAACAAGAAATTGAAATACAGAAATATGTGCATTAAAACCCTTTTAGTATTGAAAGGCTTAATAGAATAACATAATGTTATGCATATGGGTGTGGTGCGGTGAACCTAAACGATATGAAAACACTAGGAAAAACAATTTGTACACCATAAAATGACCTAATCAGGGTGTACAGAGCAGCACAGATTTGATTGATCAAATGCTAGTTAAAAACCACATGCTAAAAGATCCTCTAAATTCTCAATAATTGTACATTTAAATATGGTCAGCCATGTCATCCGAAAGTCTCACCCTCTAAATGAAAAGCCCTAACTTGGCCAAACAGGCCACCTCCTTGCTACCATGTTGGTATGGAGAAATTTCATTAGCTGAATCAATATGTTATGTGGACAAGCAAAGGTTTGAAAAGGTTTTGAAGAGAGATGGCATCTTTCATGAAACATCTCACTTTTGATTCATTCTTTGAAGCATAGGTTTGAAAAGGTTTTGAAGAGAGAGAGAATCTTCCATGAAACATCTCACTTTAGATTCATTCTTTCTTTTTTCATGTGTAAAAGAAGATATGGTTGATACTCGATAGGAGCTACATATCAATAGTTTCAAACAGGAGAGAATTAAGAGCATGGCCTTCTAGGAAGGATACATGGCAGGACCTGCTCTCCTTTTGTGTGCACGTCTCCCTTTCTTTAAAACATTTTCACATGTAACATGTGAAAGGTAGCTATTTAATAAATTATTTGGTTGTTGTAAAAATTTCAGTCCTCATAGTTTGGATTAGAGATTTCTCTTCACTTAATATGGACGAATGATCAGTTAATTACTTGATCATATTTTCTTTTTTGCAGATGAAAGGTGAGAAACAGCTGATTGAGAAGATTTTGCAGACAGAGATAAACCTCTTCCGTTCAATCAGGGATGGGACTGCTCTTATGCAACATATGGAGGATTTTTATTACATTACCTTGTTAGAGGTGCCTTTCTTCTCTACTAGTTAGGCTTGCCTGCAACTATCATTTTATAATTTATCTCTATTTAGAATATACTTATTTGGGTGGGTTAGGGCATCCATAATCTAATTGTCTCTATCAAACATCAATTGTTTTGCTCTATGCTTGGTTTACTGGTGGCTGAGACAGAGTGCATTGATTCAAAAAACTCATGAATGACACTGACATCCATTGTTGTGGGCTTGGTCTAGCAAGGAACTTTTGCTTCAGAATTTGATTTTGCCACAAATTGGCTTTATCTGTTTAAAACATTTCATAGATGGGAGGGCTTTCTATGTGACCCCACCCACATACATGTAATATGTGACCCCTGGTCTCATCCACCAGATCTGAAGAGATGGCTGAGATGGCTTGAGTCACAATGTCACAATCTAGCACTTAACCGTCAAATCTTGATCAGATGGCTCATAGTGCTTTATTTTTTTATTTTAATTCTACAAATAATTTTGAAACAAAATTTGGGGCATGCATAGGTTTAACAAGGGCATACATGATAAAAATATTTTAAAAAACTATTTCCTGTGATAAAAATTATCAGAATACCCCCCCGAAAATTGAAGGGGCATTTTGGTCATTTATTTTTACATAAAATATTTGTTTTTAATTTTTTCAGGTTCACCCTAATTTTCTGATGGGATGCCCAAAATTTCATCAAAAAATATTTTGTAGTCAAAAAATGAAAAATAAAACAGTGTTTGACGTGACATTGTGATATGAACAATGGTAGCCATTCGATTCAGATCGAATGGTTAAGTAGTGGGATCGCATATAAGTTATATGTTGTTGGGGTCACATAGAAACAATTCCCTTCATGGATATATCCTTCATTCCTTTGCTGTCTTTTTTGACCGTTATGTAATGTTTTAAGTCTGTATGATGGCTGCAGATTCTCTTACCTCCCTTAGAAATTTCCAGATTAACAATTGCATGATGGAAATCCATTACCCTTCTGTTAACCTCTCAAGCAGTATTCCCATTTGATACTAATTTGTGATAATTATATTAGCCATAATGTTAATTTCTTAACTAAACTAAAAGGTCAAGGGTTAATGATTTTACTAACTGAAAATCTCATTTACTGGATATCTTAGCTGTTTGTCACTTTTTAAGAGAGGGAAACTGTAATTTTAACCAGTGTCTGTTTCAATCCCTTTAACATGATCTTATTCCCACTGGTGATTTGTCTTACATGCTGCCTGAGAATATTGTGTTCATTGGTTTTTACCATAAAGGTTTGGAACTCCCAAAGGGAAACTTGTATAGCTGATAACTCCATGCTTAGCTTGCCTGACCCATCCTAAGAGATGTTGCCAAAATTTCCACTTGACTGTTTGAGTAAAGACTTCTATGGATTTTCCCTTGTTTTCAGAACATTTTTGCTAGAAGTCTTGTTGCCTGTATAAAGGATTTCTGGTCTTCATATGCCGTCCTCTACCTTCACCAAGAATCTATAAATTCAGACCTGTTCTCCATACAACATGAAATGAAGTGTTCATATGTAAACTATTTTGGGACACCACTTAATCTCTTGGATCTCTCTTTCGAGGATCCGTCACCTTAAATTTCACAGAAATGTGACTGTCATACCGGAGAAATTCTGAACAATTACCTAATAATCCAATTCAGACATTAAGTATGCTCAAGCCTGCAGTTCATCGGGATCTACTAATATGTTCATTGAAACTGTATCTAACTTGTAGGTTCAATTCAGCCTGGCTTGTTGATTCTGAGTTGTATAACCCTGCTTTGACAACCAACACCAGATATTGGGTACCTTATGAATATAGGTTTGTAATGAATATTCTTCATCAAGCCCGGATATTCTTCATCAAGCCCTTGTGATCTAACCCTGTTTTGACCCAACGTAAATAAGAGAAATGTTGTATGAAGTACTCTATAACAAATCTATGATACGGAACTAGCAAGGAAAGAAACAATGAAGCAACCTTAAAAAGTATCATCTGCCAAAAAGAGTGAAACATCCTTTGACCCTAGGTTCAATATCCCTTCTGATACTTGTGCTCATCCTACAACTTAAAAGTTCTCCAAAAATTCAACTATCTTATTTTTGAGTCCTGTGCAACCTGGTATATTTTCCAACAACAAAAGTCACATAACCGAGTCCTTGGCTGAAGTCATTAGATTTCTACTCCCTTCTATTGCGATTTGAGGACTTCCAAAACTCCCGACTCTGGTGTTCCATGGACACCTGTCTTCAGAATACTTGCTGAACAGTAAGCATCTCTCATGAATTCCTTCTGATTACATGCATCCAAACTTCTCTCACTACGGGATGGATCCCCTACTCTTGCCACTAGACTTACAACCCTTGTTCAGTTCCAGGGGATGTTCTTTCTAATCCTCCTTTCCTGAAGTCGCCATTTACCAGTTCCTTAACATTCTGAGAGGTTTGTCTTTCCCTTCAGCTATGCAGACCTTCTACATTACGACATGGTTAAAATGTTTTTCCATTGGACAGACCTGCTGAATTGTTGACCACCTCCTTTGGGGGATCTTCGGTCATAATATGTATATGGAATTTCTCTCCCTCAATTCTCACTGAACCTCCTAATATCATTGCAACTATGTCCAAAATTTGGTGAACTTCCAAGGATGAACAGAGAACAGTAAGTTTTCTCCTCCAAGGATCACACACCCGCAAGGACTTT
Organism: Amborella trichopoda; assembly: GCF_054954075.1. NCBI lineage: Eukaryota > Viridiplantae > Streptophyta > Magnoliopsida > Amborellales > Amborellaceae > Amborella > Amborella trichopoda. Next base: position 16,542,460 of record NC_142342.1, on the reverse strand, counting down.
GGTTTTCCTCTGCTCCTTAGTTGTTCTCTGTTTTTTCTTAGTAACTCCATGGTTGCCATTTTTTCCTGCTTTCCCAATATCCTGCACCTTGTAGTCATGGCTCCCTTTTATACGGGTTCCTAAGATCCATTATTCTGTTGGGGAAGTAGGCTGACTTGTATTGCATATAGAAATCTAAGAACATTTATTTTATATAGAAGCCGGAAAAGTAATTTTATCCAGGTGCATATTACTGTTGGCCATTCCAAGTATTTAGACGAGCAAATAAATGAAGACATATTCCTGACTTTGTTCTCACAACTTGTGGTGTATATATCTATTTACTTCCTCTTAATATGTGTATATGTATGAGATCTAATTATTATTAATTTGATCGCTTGTGTTACCTATAACCTCTTGATTCCTTTTCTCCATTCTCTGACTGCTTTAGTCTCTATCGAGGCTGCACTCTCTGATGTCTCCTGTTGTCTTGTGATGTGGTTTTAACATGCCAAACTGATTCTGCAGAGCGTAAGATCAAAATACAGAGTTGGTGGGGGCTCAAGTTCTGATGAAGAAAGGAAATTCTTGAGTGCATGAGGCTCTAATGAGGCTTATTTATCAGACTTATTTGTTGCCATTTTCTTGCGTATGGAATGTGCACATTATCCCATTCAGATAGTTTTTTGCTATATCATGTTTTAACCCTACTGTAAATAGTTTATGAATAATATAAGCATTTTTTATGTGAGGAGAAAAAATAACTATAATAAAAATAAAACAATGGGTGAGAGATTATACCTTCTCTCAGGGTCTGCAAGGAATCCATCCTCAAGAAAATATACCACCAAAAACAATATTTTCACGAGATCAAATTTTACTCGATTTCAATCTATGCTTTATAGTTAAGGGCCATCTCCCTTTAAATAAACTTAAAAAGAAAAACACCCACCCAAGATAATTCTCTTTATTACGAACTCTCCCCTATTTTCTCTCTGTTCTCTATTATCTCACATTTTTTTCTTTCACGTACCATCCCTATATTCTCTCTTTCTAACTTCCACATTAGTCTTTCTAAGAGTAAAAGATAACTACTACTAATTATTTTCTAAACAAATATCTTTACCTTATCTATATGTTATTCCTTAAACTAAAAAGATAGACCTTCCCAAAACAAATCACGCACCCAACTTAAGCTCTTTTAACTTATCTCTTTCTATCCTTAATTAAAAATAAGAAAATAAATAAACTCTAATTTCTATTTACATCAATTTTGATTAAGACTCCAACTTCTATTTGCATCAATTTTGATTAAGAAAATTTGCTTCAAGCTCTATTGACTCTGTTCATTCCTGACAGAGGGGATTAGCTTCAAAGTCTATTGACTGTGTTCATTCCTGATAGAGGGGATTAGCTTCAAAGTCTATTGACTCTGTTCATTTCTGATTGAGGAACAGTTATTTAGCCCTTACAAAACAGAACTAAGAATTTTCCATTTGTTTGAAATTCTTTGGCACAACTGATTTAAGGAATGGCAAAGATATTTTCTCATCTTTTAGTTTAACTGGCTTCAGTTCTTTTTATGCTGAACATTAGTAGATTTAGTGGCATGGAACATGTCGTGGGCAATGAGTAAATGAAGGTAGAGCAACTCCAGAGATTGGAGGAAAGGCTAGAGGGCTACAACTCCTCTTTGCTGTCACATCACCATTTGGGCCCAGGCACAGTCACCTTTCAAGGATGTGCGCAAGGAGTTTTTTGTTAATAGCTTCATAGACTTGCTATTCAGTGACAAGAAGAAGATGGAACATCAGTGTGGAAACCACTGCCAAAGGGTCAAAATGAATTTTGATGGGAGTGTAAGAAATCAAGAAGCTGTTTGGCAGGTTTATGTAACATATTTTTAGATTGTATTTGATGGAAAGCCGGGAAGGTGTCGCTCACCTTGACTAATGGCCAGGTGTGATCTAAATTCCGCTGGCCCAACAATAATTATTTTGTGCAAAGGAGAATTGTAGGATATAACTTTCGAAGGAAGAGACCAAAGGTGGGGACGGCAGGTCACAAAAAGTGAGGTACCCCGTGAGTGTTCAAATCAAGCAAAAGATATGCGTTCTATATGATCATGGTAACTGTGAGGAGTCTTAGGTTTTTTTGAAGATAATCATTGGCCATTAATCATATTAATCATATGAATATATGACTTGTTTTTTATAAACAAATTACATATGACAATGATAGAAATTAAATTGCAAATACCTAAATTATATCCAAACTATTCATAAAGTACAAATACCCTACCAATCATTCCCATGTATATTGATTGCAATATATACTTTCTATAGTAACCCGATACACAATCTACACTTTTCCTTTACACTCTCCTTCAAACTCAAGATGTTGTGAGAGAGAAGCTTGAGTTTGAACACTAAGTTGCATAAACGAACAGGTGGATCTTCAAGTGCATACTTAGATTGCATGATCAGCAAGCATAGAAATCAGCAACGGAGCAGCAGCGGATCAACAGGCTTAAAAACAAACGGCAAGACCAGAGCAGCAAATCAAAGTTCAACGAACAAAAACATCAGATCTTCACTGGAGATAACAAAATAGTCAAGACAGTTGAGAAAACAGAATGGCACTTTCTAAAATAAGTCGGTGACAATGCTTCAAGGATGAGGAATGGACACATCTAAGATAAATCTAGCTCTGATACAATGTGAATAGTTTCAAGTTTTTCTGAAGAGATTCATTGTCTTTTAATCATATGAATATACAGTCGTGTCTTTTACAGACAATTTGTATATTACAATAATAAAAACTAAATCACATATACCTAAACTATACCATAAAGTACTGATACTCTACCAACCCTTCCCATATATACTGATTGCAATATATATTTTCTATATTAACCTGATACATAATATACACTTTCCTTTCACAGTAACACTAAAATCGTTACTAAAATCAACTGGTTGGGTGTTGATAAACCATATTACTTGGACATGCGTATCCCAATATGATGCACATGTAAGTATCTATTACTTCGGCTTAAAAAATTAATGCACATCTTTACAATTATTATTTCGTAATGATGCGATAGACTTGAATACTTCGTATCTATTACACTTACGGTATGGTTGCACAAACTCGATACAAAAACATGTTAGCTCTACAATTATTTAATCTAGAAATGTCTTATAAAGTGTCGAGTGATACTTCCAGGAAGGTGGAAGCATGTGGGTATCGAAGTACTTGGTGAAATCCAGTGGCAGTGGGACATAAATGAACATATGGCATGTTCGGTGAGGAGCCCAATCGGCATCCATAGTGCTCCTACCTAGTGTTTAAACAAATGAACAAGTGACCCGGATCACCCATTCAGAAAACCTATTCGAAGGCGGTCTGGATTGGCGATCTGATTGAGTGAATTGACCCATAAAAAAAATAGAGAACAAAATAAAAATTTAAAAAAATAATAAAAAATAAAAAGAGGGACCTGGTCGGCCCCTTCCTAAGGGGAACTAAGGGTTCCAAATATATGATTGGAAATGGACTAGTCCCACCAATTCCCAGACTAGAGTGCTAACCTATTGTTGGAACAGTGTCGAGCGCGCTCAATCAAGTAAAGTGCTGCTTTTTACCCCTAAAAGTCTAGAATGCTAACCTATTGTTGGAACAGTGTCGAGCGCTCAATCAAGTAAAGTACTGCTTTTTACCCCTATGTTACAAAGTACTTCGATTCCAGTTATGTGAGCATTTTCAAACAGTGCCCAGATGGAACTATGGAAGTTGGGATGATTGAGAGATGGGCAGACCATAGTCTTGTCAAACAATATGAGCTTGCTGGGCCAACCAGTTGAATGATGGGTTCCCTGCCCCGTTAAGGGCCATCCAATTTGCTATGGTGCAAATTGCATTAGAGCAATTTGAGTTCTGTTACTGTATAGACTCACTACACTAGGAAGCTTCCTCCATGTATCACGACACCATTGTCAGTTTGCCACTTGGGGGTCGCTGGGGTATCGGGATATATATTGTCTGTGAAAGCATCACACTAGAAGATTGGAGGTAATGTTGATGTAACTCAAGTTAGTCCTTTAGAATGTATTGTCTGTCACATTGAAAATGGTGTCTTTAAAATAAAGCTAATCTCAAATAAAAAGATATAAACTTAGTACTTTAGGGCATATAATGCAAATTGAATGATGGTGACGTGTGGTAGTTAAAGCTAACACCAAGCCACTTTATTTGAAAGGAGAATTTGTGAGGAGATGGACTGTATTACCACATTGTATATTTATTCTCTCATAGAAAATTTTTATTTAAAAATATTTTTATATATGCATGGGGATTCATTTGAGAATGTCTAGAGCATTTTAAAAAAAGAGATAATATTTCAACTTAAAAATACTAAATTTCTAAACTCATATGTTAGAGTAAACCTTGAGGGAACATGTTTGTGATGCTAAAAAAGGTGAACTTCAATACAAACTTAGCTCTTGTGTGATCTATTTATGTATACAATGTGAGGAAAACATTTTCATGGTGTGAGGCAAGGTTACCCATCACAGTGTAATCCATTTCCTTGCCTTCCCCTTGTGAAATGGATTACAAGCTTTTAGAAAAAATCTTGGGTAATCTCAATTTATTTTCTATCTACTCTAAGGTACCCAAATGTTATAAATAATAGATATCCTTATAATTTATTGATCTCCTGGTAATCTATTGTCCTGTAATAGATTTCAAGGTACCCAAACAGCCCCTTGGGGACCAGAAGTTTGTCCCATTGAAGCACAATGATGTGTCTGAGAAAACTAGACAAAAGATATATATTCTTAATTTTCTAATATGAATAAGATAGTATTTTTATATTTATTTAAATTCTTTTTCAGATTTCTAGTAAGTTATCATATCTGATTTTTAAATATTTGTATTTAAGCTTATTTTTAAATTCTAATCTCCTTCAAAGATACCTATTTTATTGGACAAAGGCATGTATTCATATTGGAATTTATATTCTAGTATAAATTCCTTTAACTTATTATATTATTTCTTTAATACTTTTAAGTCTATTTTTCATTTTTCTGATTCCTATTTTCTCTCTAGTTATTTTTACTGAGATTGAATTTAGATAATTGAATGAGATATATTCTATGGAAAACATAGAAATGACTCTTTTTTCTTGGCTAACAATAATTGAATTTAGAAATGAATATTTTTTCTAAAGGAATATAAATGAAATTAGAAATTGAAGCCAAAGCCTCTCTAAAGAAAGATTTTCTAAAGGCGTCGAGGGGGTGGGAGTAGGGTGGCAATGGACCCAACCAGACCCAGGACCTGATGGGTAGTCCTGACCTTGGGTTTGAGTATGGGTCCAAATTTCGGACTTGAAGGCCGGTTCTGGTCCAAAACCTAGACCCGAATAATATTTGGGTCTGAGTCCAGTCGAATCCTATCTAAATAATATAAGTATATGTAAATATTATGCAATATGGTAAATATTGCCAATAATGTGGGTATATGATAATAAAAAATGGGAAAATAAAAATAAATAGAAAAAAAAGAAGGAAGCTCATAGTCATAGGATGGCAATGGACCTAATTAGACCCAACCTCAAGTCCGGGTATGGGTCCAAATTTTGGACCCAAAAGGTCAGGTCCAGGTTTTGGACCTGAATGCTTATTTGGGTCCTGGTCCAGGTCCAGCCCGACTTGAACCGTTGCCCACCCCCTAACCTCTCTAAACAAATTATAAGATTATTTGTATAATCTTGTTCAAATATTATAAGATTTATCTATTCTACTCAAATTAAGTCTTGATTATGATTGATAGAAATATTATAAGATTTATCTATTCTACTCAAACTAAGTCACAGTTAAGGGTAAGTCAAATGCTTTTAACAAAGGAAAAAGTTTATATAAGGACGCTACCTTATAATGTAGAACTACGGATACCCCTCAAAAATCCATTGGAAAAGGTAGTTTTAATGTTGAAAAACCCTTTGATTGATCTTCTTGACATCGAGATGTATGACTATGAAAAATAAAAAGATTTTAAGTCTCAGAAATAGTGCATTTTACAAACATATTATCTACACCGTTCATTTTCAAGATTTTCATATGTTTATAGATCTACTTGATTTTAACCCTTTTTGAAATTTAAAATTTTATAATGAGATATAAAAAAATAGATTTTGAGATAATACTAAGAACATTTTATATCAAAATTATATACCATGATAAAATTTGAAAGTGCACCTTGCCTCTACACCTATGGATGCATCTGTATGCAAACTGCACCCTTTAACAAAAAGGAGGATCCTATTGTGAGATAGAGTTTACGCTACCCACATTACACACTTTATTATGACCAAGGTTTGAAAATATGTGATCTAGATTGGAATTGCTCAATTAGGATCGGGATTTAAGGTAACTGTCTTGATTCCCTTAAAATATTGTGAGCCGGGCAGTTTCAGATGGAACGGCCTGATTTTCTAGATGATTCTGAATAGTGACTCATCCAATACCCTAGGTTATTGGATGAAGTGCCTTTTTCTTTTTCTTTCTTTCTTCTTTTTTGCTTTTACTTGAATTTGCAGCCTTTTGTTTAGAATTCTTGATTTTTTTTATCAATTATGGAATAAAAAAAAAATGCTTATAAAAGCCAATGAAAACATTGCTTTGAAGAACCATGAATCAAATTTTGAAAAATTCGGTGAAAATTTGAACCCAATTTCTTTTTGTTCATAAATTGTGAATTTATATTTTAGTCGATTTTACATCATTTTTCCATTGATTTTCTTTGGATTTAAGAGCCAGGAGGAGTATTCCAACCCCTGCCTGAGGAAATTTCATTTTCAATTCTTACATTTTGCATTTTTGTGTTTTTTGGGGCTTGGTTCCAATCTTTTTCTATTTTTTGTTTCTGTCCGCCAATCTTTCAAAATTCTTCCTCTATTTTGAACCATTTCTATTCAAATTTGGCTCAAAAGATTCTTGGCTTATCCATCTATTCAATTGTTGAAGCAATTTTATAAAAAAGAACTCAACCTCCATGGCTAAAATGCGCTTCATCATTTCTTTAAGCACCCCATCCCCTATAGTAACTAATAGAAAAAGGTCGCCACCATCTTCCTCTTTATCCTCCTTAGATTCCATTTCTTCTAAGGGAAAGATTTCTATACTTCCCTTACAGCTTAGAAGATCTATGCTTCCCTACCAGCCAGCCATCCAATTTTGATCAAAAAAGTCACTCACCGTCTGATCTTAGATCCGACGTCTCAAAATATTTTAGTTTCAGTTTTTTTGTACAAATTGTATGAATGAAATTTGGTATGTGTCATCTTCTCATTGGGGCAACCTATAAAAAATATTAAAAATAATTTTTCGATAAAATATAATGACCAAAATACCCCTTGAAACTTTCAGGGGTAGTTTGATCATTTTATTTTATTGAAAATATTATTTTTAATATTTTTCGCTGCAAGTTTAATAGAGGATTGGGCATCCAAATTTTGGTGTCAAAATAGTTTATAGAAAAAAAATAAAAATAAAATAGTGTAGAGATGTGACATTGTGATTGAGACAATCTTAGCCCTCCATTTAAAATGGATGGTTAGATAAGAGGAAGTGTATAAGTTTTATGCTGTAGGGAAGCATAGAAGCTTGCCCTTGTTCTAATGTTGCGTGTTCATAAAAATTAAAAAAAAGAATACACTTTCCCTCTCTCTTCTTCTTTGATAAAATGTAAGTGTCAGCCAACCAAATATTCTAGTGCTTGAAGTTCAAACCCGAAATGAAAGACGCATACGGGTCCGGGCACTCGTAGAAAACACGTCTCTATCCAATATTTCGTTGTAAAGTAAATTAAAGTCTAGCAGCTCAAATTGAATCTGGCCGATCTGAGGATTACGACTAATGTTTTCAAATTCACTTTGTTTTGGTCGAAGCCTTTATATTTTAGGAGTAAACTGAAGAGTTATGGAGGCTAGCGCTCTTGCTTTGATCAAATTCGGACCGCTTCGGGTTGCTTCGGTCAAATTTGAACATCTTCGGATTTGCTTCAAGTATCCTTCAGGTCTACTTCGGCTAGCAAAGAAATAGCTTTATAAATGTATATTTTAAAAAAAATTATTGATTTTTTATTTTTAAAATTTTAATTCTTTCTATTATTTGTATATATCTTATAATAATATCTAATTTATTTATACTAATTTTTTTACAAAAGAGTATGAAATCTTCTCTTGAATCAGCCAAAGTACCAAATTGTATTATTTTTTTCACCAAATCGAAGAAGACTCCGAAGTTAATCTAACAACATTGGTTACGGCTACATTTCATATTTGAATATTAATATTTTTTTTACAAATCAAATTCATTTGAAATTTTGAGCATCTATTCTTGAAAAATAGACGAACCTAAAAACAATTATAAGAAAATAACTTGACCAAAATTACCTTGAAAGTTATAGGGGTATTTTAATCAATTTTTTTTTTGCAAATTTTTTTTAATATTTTAATAGGTGCGCCTTGATGTGAAGAGTAGATGCTCCAAATTTTTTGAAAATATTAAAATTCAAATACAAAATACACTTGTGACAATTAGATGAGCCTATTTCTTGAGCTTATACTGTTCCATCGGCAACTGTGCTGACATGGTCTTTTTGCTTTTTCTTAATGAAGATTAAGGTATGTTAAGCCAAACTTCGTTTTGTTATTTTGTAACTTCTTTACTATACATTTTATTGACATTTAAATTATTTTATTTTTCCTCTTCCATATTATAATTTTTTTCTTCACATTTCCAACATTTCCAACTTTGGTATGGGTATTTTTTATTCCCTAAACTTTTTCCCTTATATGAAAATGTAGATCATTAAGTGCTCTAAAATAAAAGGAGAGGTTTCTATACTTCCCCTAAATCATAGAAGATATATGCTTCTCCTCCCATCCAGCTGTTCAATTTTGATTAAGTGAGTCAATCACCGTTTGATCTAGATCTAACGTATCATAGTATTTTATTTTTAGTTTTTTTTTTATGTAAATCATATGAATATGAAATTTGGTACGTGCCATCTTCTCATTGGGGTGCACCTAAAAATAATATTAAAATAAATTTTTTTATAAAATATGATGACAAAAATACCCCTTGAAGCTTTCAGGTGTATTTTGGTCTTTTTATTTTATTGATAATATTTTTTTGATATTTCTAACAAGTGTGAGTTTAAGAGAGGATTGGACGTCTAAAATTTGGTCTCAAAATATTTTTTAGAAAAAAATTACTAAAATAGTGTAAAGATGTGACGTTGTGATTAGGGGCCATCTTAGACATCCATTCAGAATGGACGGTTGGATAAGGGTAAGCATAATAGTTTTATGTTGTACGGGAAGCATAAAAAGCTTGCCCTAGAAAAAAAGAGTCAGCTTCCATGGTGATCATTTCAAGATGTATCATAGAATTTATTGAATTTATGTTGTTTATTTTTCGAACACGGTTTTTATGTGACCAGCCCGTATATTGTAGAAATGCGGGATTGGCAAAATATATGTTTTAAATATAATTTGATTCTAATTTTTAGAGAATATACAATCTTTAATATGAAGATCATGAATATGAAAATAAAAAATTGAAAAAAAAATTAGAAACAATAATTCTATTAAAAAAACATTTGAACCGTTAGTTACACTTGTTTTTAAATGGACCACCTATTTGCATCCATCTTTAAAACGGATGCTTTATACTTCTGGACCGCATATTGTAGAAATGTGGTGCAGCCCGCGTGAAACCATTGTTCTTTGTTTTGTTGAAAGATTATAGGCCCCTGCGCTCCCCATAAAAACTCTTGCTAGAGTTCTTTGAGGATACTAACTTCCTAGAGATGCAACCAGAAAAATCATTTATATTTTATTCATGAGCTAAAAATTGTCTTGACATTGAATGGAGGCCATCTAATATTTGGGTGGTCACATTTGAAACTCAAAATCCTTTTTGTTTTTTTTTGTTGTTTTCCTGACGTTATTTCTGTGCATATTGATCACTTCTTCACAACACCAGTTTTTCAATAGGCTTCAATCTCTATAGGAACTAGGTTATATGAATGGTTAGGGGATTTATGGTAATTTTTTTTATCCAAAAATTCCTCATATTCGTGGAGTTGTGGTGATTGTGATTTTTGTGGGCATAAATCACCTTTTCTACTATACCAGTTTTTTGGCAAAGACTTTATTTTAGGTATCAATCTCAATAAGAACCTTGTAATAAATTATACGAATTGTTAGGGATTAACTGAAGAGTGTGCCTGCAAAATTTTAGGTCAAAACACCTCATGGTTTTGGAGAATCAATCGACAAGTGAGTCAAAGTCATGCAGCTTGCAACCTGTGAAACCCCTACCAGTGACCTACTTTGGGCTCAAATCTGATATTAATCCTAGCAAAGAACCCCCATGGATGAAAAATTGAGCAAGGAACAATACTTGTGAATTTCTGTCCTTTTCACCATGGGACTTTAGGGATTTTGCCAAAAAGAGTGAAAGGGTTTCAACCTGGATTTTGTTCTCATTTTAGCAAGTGAATATTGTCTAATGTGGCACATGAATAGTATGGTACCATAAAGATCCATTTGGAAAAGGTATTGAACGGCATTGGAGTGACCTGATATTTGAGACTTGAGTCTAGGGGCATATCTACCACTCCACCAAGTTTTGGCTGAATGGCATTTCTACATATCGGGGTCCAAAAAGTGTAAAACATACATCTTAAAGATGGATAGGTGTTCCATCTAAAAACAACGGAAACTAACTGTCGACATGTTTTCTCATTAGAATTATTATTTTTAGTTTTTAAAATTTATTTATTTTTCCATGCTCATGATCTTCATCTCAAAAATAAATTTGTTAAGAGGCTCGCATTTCTACATATGCGAGCTTGGCTACATAAAAACTGGGTCCTTCTGCAAATTGACCCACTTTTTTAGTATTACTTGTGCACCTTCGGGAGTCCCTACATTGGCGATCACATATTTTCGATTGCTAATATCGGAAAAGGCCTTTTGGAGGATCCTAGATTGAACTTCGGTCCATTTTCACGAACTTTTGAGCTTGTTTGATTAGGGTTTGACCTATCTTCCTTATTAGTTGTCTATATGGGCATTTCAGATGACAATAGTGCCTGAAGCCACCGATTCTTTGCTCATGTGGTCTTTTTTCCACAAATTATGAGGATCCTACTACAAAATTGGCTTCGTCGTGAGATTGTTTTAATGGCCTCCTATGATTTTCTAATATCTCATCCTCCCTGTCTTGTAACTATTTGTCGAGCAAAATAAGTTCCCGATCCCGCCCCTTAGTTTTGTCGAGAAATGGTAGCCAAAATATGGTCTAGTTCGATACACCATATCTAATGAAACTAGTTTAATATCATATTGGATGCTTCGGAGACAAAAATACACCTGAACACACACATAATGTTATTTTCAATGTTTCCAGCTTTTTGTTTGTCTTGTTTTCGTATTTTCTTCTCTTTAATATCAAGATTAGTATGCCTTTTTCTTTTTTTTTTTGTCTTTGATTACATTTGTACGTGCAACACACATAAAGCTCGCAGCTTTAGCTCATTAATTCATGAGTATATTCTCAGTTCTTTTTATATATATATTCCCCTTTCTTTTCTCCATAGGATGACATACCCATAGAGGATAAAACCAGGGTTTTCCAAAATTAAGGAAAAAAAAAAGGTGCAGAAAAATAAAAGAAGAGAGACCCAAAGATTTACGCGCTTCAACGAGTTGCCTACATCCACGGGTCTGAAAGTTGGAGTAATCAAGCACAATATATATAAACTAAAAATTTTCTTATTTTTCTTATTCTTACATCGATAAGACCATTCACAATATTTAATTGCAAACAAATAACTCTTGAAACAAATAAATAAAAGAAAAGAAATACGATTCTCACTTGCTACTACTATTGAATACAATTCCTTAAATCAAAATCTTAACTATTTGATTTATGGGAATGGAAAAACTCAACACAAAAATAAAATTTAAAGAAGTAAAATTATCAGAGATTACTTCAACCGGGCTTAATACACTCATGCCGAGCCTATCTTTCCAATAGTGTTGGGGATCTATGATCGGTCTCTTCATTTTTCAACTTATGGCAAAACCCTCTCAATGATATAAGAATTTCGATCTATAACCAACTACCTAAAGCCTCAATGCCTTAATCTTGCTCAAGCCTCTTGACTTGATCTTTAGAGAGATGAGATATAGAAATCAAAGAGAGATGGAGAGATATACTAGCTAAGGGATGCTCCCCTTTGCTACCCACAAATCAATAACCAATCTCAAGTTAGGTGTGCCCCTTAGAACCCATAAGAGAGATAGATGATCTTCTTAGGTTGGGGTGTGCCCCTCTCGAGACTTTGGGAGAGAGAAAGAGAGAAGATGTGTAGCAATTTTATGATGTGGGAGAACCTCTTTTTGTAAATTTTCTATGCCTTAGGGTTTGCCACAATTGATAAGATCAAATCTTAATCGCCGATCTAGGGAGACTTGTGGGGTGAGAGCTGTGAGTAATTCATTCTTTTGATCCATCATCAAGATTCAAATGAAGCTGCTTGAACCTTATCTTCCATTTTCTAAATCTATTCTCATCAAATCATTAAATAAAAAAAGTATATATCTTTACTTTTTATTTTATTATATTTATTCCTTATTTTTTGAATCAAACAACCTTGATTCACAAATTTACTAAATATTTCAAATAATTGAATCTATCATACAACTTGGCAATATCCAAAAAGAAAAGACCGACCAATATGGGACAACCATCACCTTACTTGGTGATCAAGTTAATCCCTATGGGTGGGGCATACGACCCCTTTGGTGGCCACTCCTAGAGCCCCACCCAATTTCCACACATGCCAAATTGGGCATCCATATTTATGGAAGGTCCACATAATTTTAGAAGTATTTTATTTTTGAATTTAGAATTTTAAATCTCATAATTTATTTAAAATATTGAAAATTGATTTTATCTTAATTTATAAATTCATATGACAAAAATAAAATATTAAAAGGTTCACAAAAATTTAAATAAACATTTTAAAAATTATAAACATAAAATTAATTAATTTTGATGGGAATTGGATCTGTTAGATCTAGAAATTTATCAATGTACAATAGCACTCCACCTTCAACCGCTGACCACAATCTACCTAGCTTTCTCAAACTAACCCAGCAATTCCCATGACCCACAGTCCACTGTAGGGGCTCAATGATCGAACCACCAAAATCAGCCAATAGATTAGGGGATGCAATCACAGTCTATGGATTTCAAGTTCTCTCCTATAAATAAAAATCATTGTCCGCCAAACTATGATGCAAGTATGACTCAATGGTGCATAGGGATAATCTTGCACATATACACGATTCACCCTCAATGATGAATCTCAATACGGCTATCTATATAATGTCGTGTAATAATATAATGATGAGGTTTTAACCGTCTCTAAACGCTATTCATCACATGCAAGGCCCGCATGGTCCCTCGGCTCTCATCCAGACATACTCCGACCTCATCAAGGCTAACCCACAAAACCCGTCTCGATTAAATTCATATGCTCAAGTATCTTGGGTTTTCAAAACTCCGTTGGCCTAATACGTTGAGCCTAGTCCAAGCATTGATAAATAACATTTGCCTAATATGATCCACACAAGGACCACACTTCCACTAAGTTTATATTTCACTATATAAAATGCTTATACAAGTTCTCAAAAGGCATTTAATGGTCACATAAACCCAATAAGAGCATCAAAGATCTCTTCCACTAATCATAAAAAATACCATGCAAGTATGGAGAATAGAAGGAAATAAAGCCCCCTAAAACATAATCTTTCTCTCTCTGGAACACCTACTCAAAAGGATTAAAGAACTAACCATTTTTCCTTGCATATACTTTTCCATGTTTTTTTCTCTTTCTAGGAAGATGAACTTATATAAGAGAGATCCATGGGAGACCCACATCAGACATCTCCCATTCCTATCTTTTCCCCTCCTACTATTTAGATTTAGAAGAGGTTTCCTTCTCCCGTAGAGATCACGCACTATTTAAACCTAAAAGATTTAGGTCCCATTAAATATGGTCACCATGAAGATGGGAAACATATGAAAAGATAACGAGCACAAGAATCTAGTATTTGTTCCCCATAAAATAGGGAAACTTCCTATAACAAAGGAAACTTGGCTTCATGTATTTACATGGGAGTAAAGTTTGTACGGACCATATTGGGTCTATTACCATTTGGTGTTTCATTTGCCCAATATTATGAACACCATTCCCTTTATGGCCTTTTTTTTTTTTTTTTTCTTAAGTTGCCTGTATGTCCGGTACTTCAAACACCGGACAGTAAAAAACTAAATAGAAAGAGAATTAAGTACTCATTGCATGAAACTGAATAAAAGAACTTAGCAACATCTCATAAAAATTTGGCTACCCCGAAATCATTGGATGAGATTTTCAGGAAACGCTTCTTTCTTGCTTCCTTTGAAGCAAAACCGCCTTCCGGAAATGAATCCAATCACAAGCGAATGTCGAACGTGCTTCAGTTTTCTAAAACTATCTTGTCATTTTTCACTGGAAAACGAATTATCCTGACGATTTTCTTCTTTTTCCGACAAGAATTCGTGTACAACTCCCCCTAAAGCTTGTGAGACTAAAATCCTGCTACTTATAGTAAAAAAAATAGTCAGTTAAACCTTACAAATTTTTTTTTTTTTTTTGTTTTTTCGGCAAGAGCAAAAGATATTATTAAAGAAATAACATGATTACAATGAAGATACTAAAATAAAGAAGGAGAAATAAGAATAGAGGTCAAAGAAACCCCTTTCTTAGTCAGATCATCCGCAACACTATTGGCCTCTCTGTAAATATGAGTAAAGGTGAACCTGCTATGGGAGGTAAGATCATTAACTTTATGTCATAACGAGCAAAGCCGCCAAGGAGGTCTTGACAAACCTTTATACCAATTAATGACATTCTGAGAGTCACCTTCAATGATCGAATCTTTTTGCAGGCCCTTATCATGATAGATCTCCTAGCCCTTGAATAAAGCTGCTAATTCAACATGAGTGGCAGTCATTATATACCACAAGAGCCTGCATAGAAAAAGATAATTTCTCTTTCACTACCTCTACGAACACCCCCCACTCCTGAATTTCCAAGATTTTTAAAGGAAGACCCATCAAAATTCAATTTCATACAATTTGCACCTGGTGGCTTCCATGTATATCTCGCCTTCATCTCGTGGAATCTTTGCAAAATAAGCTTATCCAAATTATCATCAATATCATGCTTTGAAGTACCCCAACCTTCCTTTGTTACTTTAAACCAACTCCAAACACAAAATTGGATTTTGTGTTTTTACTCATTCATTCCTAAGGCCACCCCATCAAAAGCCCTTCTGTTTCTTTCAAGCTAAAGCTCCCATATCACCGCACTTCTTAAGATATCCCATAAAATTCCCCCAATTTTTGAAATTCTACGTAATTTCAAATTTTCCAACCAAGATAGAACAGAACATGTTAAGGACATAACAACACCCACCATTTGCATTGCCCAATAGCATAACTGGTATAGGGGCAATGTAAAAAAGGTGATCAACAGTCTCTTCATCTTATTTGTATAAAAATCACACAATCACAATTATCTTTCCTCGTTTCCTTAAATTATCTAAACTGAAAATTTTCTTTTGTGACAATACCCAAATTAAAACTTGCACTTTATGTGGGATTTTCCATTTCCATATCCCTTTAAATCTGAGTGGTTCCATCTTAGATGATCATGGAATAGTAGGTGATATGAAGATTTCAAAGAATGGTCATTTCCACTTCCTATACGCCCTCATCACTTGAGGAATTTGAGAGATGATAACCTTCCAACATATTCAACAAAGCTACATATTGATTTGAAACTCTGAGGTATACGCTGATAGGTACAATTAATATTCCAAACAACCGAATTCCCTATTTTGACTCCAGCTTCATTTATCTTGGCCCATCGGATTTGAACCCCTATTGAACAAATCTGGATATATCCATTTGAAAAGTATATCTGTAGCCCATTTTGAACGCCAAAATAATGATAAAATCACCTTTCCTAACTGCCCGCCGAGAATTACCAAGGAAAATAATCTCATTGAAGATATAGCCTTCCATACGTATGATTGATCCCTCCGATGCCCCCGTGCCACAATATTATTGCAGCAGTCATAACCATAGTTTTTCTCAAGTACATCCTTCTAGAGGGCGCCATCAAATTGCATCACACACCACCACTGCTTTGTCAACAAAGCATAATTGACAAATTTTAGTCTTTTGATACCCATTCCCCCTTCATTTTTCAGTGTAAAAGCCCTATCCCAACTCACAAAATAATATTTCTTAACATGCTTATTTGAACCCCATAAAAAATACCTCATTAGTTTTTCTAACTGCTTGATGATATCACCAGGCATGCTAAGTAATGACATTTGATAAATAGTCAAATTTGATAAGGATACTTCAATCAAGGTAACTCTTTCTCCAAGATAAGCGCTTTGACTTCCAAATATCTAATTTTTGATTGGCCCTTTTCACCACAAGATCCCATACTGCCTTTGGTAATCTGCGACCTGACAAAGGCAATCCTAAATATGTAATTGGAAACACCTCAATCTTGCATTTCATAAAATTAGCCGAATACGATAGAACCACCTTACTACAACCAACCCCAATAATTGATGTTTTATCAAAATTTACCTTATGCAAATTCACAACATCTAAGAAACCTCTTGATACTCAAAATTTGTTGAAAATAGAATAATATCATCAGCATACTAAAGATGGGAATACTAGGTCGATCCGCATTAACCTGAAAATCAGAGAAGCATTCTTGCTGGACCACATTATCAATCATCCGACTAAAAGCTTCTCCAAATGAAGTGTATAAGACGGGAAATAGGATCCCCATGTCAAATACCTCTAGTGGCTTTAAAAAATCCATTAACCATAATTGAAAAATGGGTATTGGATAAACAACCATGTATTCATTTTCTCCAATTTTGACCAAAACTCATATGGTGTAAGATTTCATCAACAGTAACCCATTCTACGATGTCATATGCCTTCTCCATATCAAACTTTATAAGCACACTTGGCATTCTCTTTTCATGTATGAATACACTCCTGAGCTATTAAGAGACCATCCATTATCAATCTTCCCTTAATAAAAGCATTTTGAGTACTAGAAATCACATTTGGAAGAACTATTTTAAGTATCTCAACCAAAACTTTGGAAATAATTTTATACTAGCTAGTCAACAGATTTATTGGTCTGAGATCATTAATGCCCATAATAGTTGATTTCTTAGGAATTAACGCAATAAAAGTTGAGTTAATCCCTTTATCCAACTTTCCACTCTACATAAAGTCATTAACCATCAATAAAAGTTTAGAATTAACAAGTGGCCAAAACTCATGAAAAAAAACATAAGTGTGGGAAACCTTCCGGCCCATGCAATGCAAAAACTACGGTTTTCAAGTCCTCCATACCCACCCTCCGTTCCAAATAAGAAGCAACATGCAGAGGTAGCATTTTAAAAGGAACTGCCCCCATGTCAACTCTACGGAGTAGTTCACTAGATAAAGCATTTTGAAAAATGCTTAACAAATTCAGCCTTCAACACAGCACCCGAATTTTGATCCAAAACAACGAAGGATATACCAGAAATATCATTTTGTCTGTGGTGAGCATTTGCAATGGAGTGGAAAGGATATACCAGAAATATCATTTTGTCTGTGGCGAGCATTTGCAATGGAGTGGAAAAATTTTGTATTGAAGTCACCTTCCTTCAACCATTTAATTCTAGACCTCTCCAATAAACTTCAACCAATCTCATTAAGTCATGCATACTATTGATAAGGTATATTCTCTCAGTTGCCAACTCCAAAAAAACCAATTCGTGATTTTCAACCTCCACATCAATATCACGAATACGAGAGACTTGTCTCCTCAATCCTATTCTTAAGACAATAGTGTTATCCTTTTTGCATTGCAATAATTTTTGCTCAACAACCATTACTTTTTTCCAGATTCGATAACAACTCCATCCTCTTACACCAGTGCTTATCCAAGCCTGCCTGATGATGTCCAAAACAGAACCTTTCTCAATCCACATTGCATCCAAACGAAAAGGCCTATGCTCAGTAAAAGCACTTTTCGTATGCAATAGAATTGTGGTATGGTTTGAGGAATACCTCCCTAGAGCATTAGATTTTGCAAATGGAAAATTTGACTCCAAAGAATTTAAGACCAAGAATCTATTAAGTTTACTCATAACAAGACTTTCAATACTATTATTTGTCTAAGTAAATTCAGCACCATTTAAAGGTAAATCAAAGAGTTCATTTTGGTGAATGAAGTTATTGAACAACAGCATTGAGGAATTTACAGGACAATTCGAAGTAGATTCATCAGGCAATTTAATGAAATTAAAATGACCACCCACACACTGGTAAACCACAAGGCGAAATTAATTTTGTAATAGAATAAAGGAAATCTGGTTTTTGAGATAATTCATTAAACGCATAGGCATTGAGTAGCAGCCATGGAAAAAAAGGCCCCTCCAAAATTAAACCAACTATTCTATCCCACAAAAAAACATTCAACAGGTTAAAAACAGATGAGTCCCATATACAACAAAGGCCCCCAGCCGAACCTACAACATCTATCCCAACAAAAAGACTGGAATTCCAGCCCCAGATAGAGTGAATATACCTGACCTCAGGGCTTGGTAACTGTTTTTCTTGAAGGATTAGGATATCTGGTCACTCCTTCACCAAATAGCCGCTTCCCAAGCTCCTTATGTTAATGAGTTTCATTAACACCTGAGGTTTGCCCAATTCTGGTAGTTGGGAGAACACCGATAGAATCAGTAGAAACTTCATCAGTGCTTAAAATCATGAGATCAGTTTCCCCAATGATCACAGCATTCCTACTCCTTGAACTGGCTGCAATCCGAGCAGAGTAATGAGTGGCTTTAAATGGTTTTTCGATTTAACTTTCTTCATCACTTCCTGATGCACACTGTCTTGTATCTCAGCAACAAGCAATTTAGCATCATCAAAAACTTGCTCATCCTCACCATATTTTTCTCTTAGAGCAGTCAGCACTTTTGGTAACTGTTCACCAAAACTAGCCCCCATAATTGTGAAGATTATCTGATTTTCTTCATCGACGTTGTTACTATGTTGTCTTTCTTCTTCCTGCATCGACAAAATAGGAGCTCCGGTATTCACAGCATCATCGTTCAACATAAGAACTGAATCCCAACAACTTGATTGGCTGGAAAAACCATATTGAAGGGTGGTTCAAAGTCGACTTCTTCATCAGACCCCAAATCTCCGTGCTCATCCAAAGAGATTGACATCAATTCCTGTGATCGATACAAGACCATAGGGTTGTTACCATCATCGTCTAAAATAACAATCGATAACCCTTGATCTTCTGGAGGCATTATTGGCTGGTTAGGAACCACTCTCCGAAATGCAGCTTTACAAAACGGAAGAATCCTCTCTGTCATCGAATTAAACAGAGTTCCAAAAACCTTGATGAAAAGGTTTTGCTCCAACTCACAGAACATATCCCTAAAAGGAAAAAAAAACACCGTGTCTTTTGAAAGTTTCCACAGCTTCTCATAAACCACCTCTCCCATGCCAGTAAAACCACAGGTGCTATCGTGCTACAGAAAAAACTTGGTACAAAAGAGAAGGGTACATCCTGATTATGGCATGTACTTCCCAATACCTGCAAATTGCAGAGATTTGCTGGCTGAATCTTTGTGTTGATATTCAAATTGAGGATTCCCGATCTCACCCAAGATATATTAAAAGCCTATGAACATTCGAGTCCAACGGTTTAGATTGAATCTAGATCGATCTGACGATCACGAATTTTGATAATATTTGAATTTTTTTTTATACAAATCTAAATCATTTAAATTTTAGATGTATGTTCATTAAAAATAAATAAATCTTAAAAAAATAAAAAATAAAAAAATTTATATGAAATAAATTGACCAAAATATCTCCAAAAAGATTAAAATGATATTTTGATCATTTTAATTTTCACAAATAATTTTTTGTATATTTTTATTAGGTGTGCATTGATGAAAAAAATACACATCTAAAATTTCAAATAATTTAGATTTGTAGAAAAATAAAATTAAATTCAAGTACTACTGGATATCCGTGATTTGTAGAAAAGCGGGCATCTTAATAAATCTATCTTTGAGATGGACTTTAAGAATTAATTTTTAAGGACATGTAATATCCAACATGGAGATCATGAATATGAATAAAAAAATAAATTTTAAAAACCATAAATAATAATTCTCGTAAGAAAACAGTTAGATCATTAGTTTCCATTTTTTTTAGATGGAACTCCTACTTGCATCCATCTTTAAGATGGATGCTTTACGCTTTCTGAATTGCACACACACACATATATATATATATATATATATATATATATAACAGGAAATTGTATGTGATATTAAATCTTCTTTAAATTGAATATCAACTGGTGTGGGTCTAAGATGGTAAGGTCTAGCAGTAACAGGTTTCCAACCTTTACCATGTGCTATTCTTTGAATATATGAATTATTTGATTCTGTGAAGGCTATTAGTCAATTGGAATATTGATGGCATTGCTGAAACCCAAGTATTAGATACTATGAAACATATGACAATGTATGCTTCAGCCTGCAAAATGGTTGGCAACCAAGATCAAGAAGTCGCCAAAGCCATAGTATGTGGATTTACTGGTTGGTTAAGAGGATGGTGGGATTTTCACCTCCCTGAAACCCTAAAAAATCAGATTTTAACCAATACTCATCAATGGACTGTTAAGAATGAACAAAATCAAGATATCCTCTATTCTGAAAGTGATGATGTTAATACACTCATTTATACTATAACACTTCACTTTGTGGGGAGTACTGCATTAATGGAAGCCAGATCTGAAGACTTACTTTCTAATTTGAGATGTCCAACTTTATCATATTATAAATGGTATAAGGATGTTTTCTTTTTTAGACTCTTATCCCGAAAAGATAGTCACTTTGACCACGGGAAAGAAAATTTTATTTTAGGATTACCACATTTATTTGCTGAAAACGTTAGAATCAGATTAAAGAATAAACATGGTAGAACTATACAATATTCTAATTATAATCTAGGAGAATTATCAGAAGAAATATGTGCTGAAGGATTAGCCCTTTGTACAGATATGAAATTAAAGAAATAGTTGGATAAACATAATATGACAGGTAAGAAAGAACTAGGAGATTTTTGTCAACAATTCGGTTATCATATAGAGCAAAGGACAAAACACATAAACATAAACATAAAAAATATAGACCAGAAAAGAAAGAAAGAAAATTATATAAAAGAAAGAAAAAAGAAAAATATATAAAAAAATCCTTGCCTAAATACCAATATAAAAAAGGCAAAAGAAAAATACCTATTTTTTATAAATGTGGCAAAGTATGCCATTATAAAAATACATGTAAAGTTAAGAAAAAACTAAATGCAATTATATTAGATGAAAATATAAAGAATCAAATATATGATATTATCCAAATAAATAAAAGAGAATCTACCTCAAGCTCAAAAAATGATAGTAGTAGTGATATTTCCCTTATAGGACAAATAGAAGATGAAAATATTATAATTTCAAGCTCTTCTAATATGTAATGTTCCTGTAGTGTACCATCTTGGAATATGTTATCAAAAGAAGATTCATTGATCTTAGATACTATAGATAAAATAAATAACCCTGATGAGAAAAGAGAAATTCTAACTCAAATTATTAATATTACAAAATCAAAATCTAAAACCACTCCTTTAATAAAACCCCCAGATGAGTATAATTTTGTTGATATAATGAAAAGAATTAATCAAAAAGAAAATATACAAAAAGAACCTACTATAGCTAAATTAAAACAAGAGGTCAACGAAGTAAAAATAGAAATAAATCATCTCAAAAATAGAATTAAAATATTAGAATTACAGAATGAGGTGAGTGGGGAAATAACTGATTCAGATGAAATTGAGTTTACCCAATTAGTAAATACACATAAACATTAGGAACAAAAATAAAAGAAATAGATACTAATACATCTGTAAATATACTCAATAAAATAATAACTCAAAAATGGTTTCTTATAGTTAAAATTATTATTAATCAAGAATATGAGTTTCATTCAATAACACTCATAGACTCAGAAGTTGATTTAAACTGTATTAATGAAGGATTAGTACCTACAAAATATTTCGATAAAATTACTCAAATATTAAATACAGCTGATGGTAGTAGATTATTTATAAAATATAATTATCCAATGCTGTAGTAAGTAATAAAGAACATTGTTTTCTTATACCTTTTATTATGGTAAAAGGACTAAGTCAATCAGTAATATTAGGAGTTCCATTTCTTACTCTATTATATCCAATACTAATAACTCATGAAGGAATAGAAACTTCCATAGCTGGAAATAAAATCATATTTGAATTCATAGGTAAACCCAAACTCAAAGAAGTTAATAATGTTAAAACAATTATTCAAAATAAAGAATCATTTTTGTACTCATTAAAAGAAAAAATTCTTTATAGAAATACTGAAGAAGCATTACAAAAAGAAGAAATACAAAACCAAATCAAACAAAAGATTGAACAAGAAAATTGTAGTGAAATACCAAATGCTTTTTGGACTAGGAAAAAACACATTGTAAGATTTCCATATGAAATTGGATTTGAAGAATCAAAAAATACCAACAAAAGTAAGACCTGTCCAAATGAATTCTACTTTATTATAAACATGCCAAAATGAAATAAAAGAATTATTAGCCAAAAAATTAATAAGAACAAGTACATCTCCTTGAAGTTGTACTGCATTTTATGTAAATAAAAGTACTGAAAAGGAAAGAGGTGTGCCCAGGTTAGTAATAAATTATAAACTATTAAATAACGTTTTTCAATGGATACGATATCCAATCCCAAATAAAAAAGATTTATTAGACAGATTAGCCAAGGCTACAATTTTATCTAAATTTGATTTAAAACCAGGATATTGGTAAATACAAATAAAAGAAGAAGACAAATATAAAACTGCATTCAATGTACCATTCGGACAATACGAATGGAATGTGATGCCATTTGGCCTAAAAAATGCTCCATCCGAATTTCAAAAGATTATGAATGAAGTATTTTATCCATATTATAAATTCATGATTGTCTATAGATGATGTCTTAGTATAAATATAGATCAACATTTTAAACATATTCATATTTTTATTAATGCAGTTAAACATGCAGGACTAGTAGTCTCTGCTAAAAAGATTAATATATGCCAAACTAAGATTAGATTCTTAGAACATCATATTCATCATGGAACAATTATTCCAATAGAACGATCTATTCAATTTGTTGATAAGTTTTTCGATATTATATTAGATAAACATGAATTACAAAGATTCTTAGGTTGTTTAAATTATATAGTTGATTTCTATGAAAATTTAGCATTAGATGCTAAACCACTATATAATAGACTTAAAAAGAATCCTCCCAAATGGACAAATGAACATAACCAGGCTGTACAAAAAATTAAACTCAAAACAAATGAGTTACCTTGCTTAACTTTAGCCGAACCTAATACTTTCAAAATAATTGAATGTGATGCCTCTAAATTAGGATTAGGAAGAATATTAAAACAAAGAATTAACACCACTGAACAATTGGTACGATATACATCCAAAGCCTAAAATTCTACCCAACAAAATTATTCTACTGTAAAAAAAGAACTACTGGCTATTGTACATTGTGTTACCAAATTTCAAAGTGATATTTTAAATACTCACTTTCTCATTCGCACTGATTGCAAAGCTGCCAAAGATATTGTTGAAAAAGGCGTGCAAAACTTGGTTTCGAAACAAATTTTTGCCGGATGGCAAGCAATTTTATCATCCTTCGATTTTTCTATTGAACATCTCCAAGGTTCTACTAATCACCTTCTTGATTTTCTCATCCGTGAATTTTTGCAGGGAGGGCTACACTGATCGCTTTGATCCACCTGAATTATCTTTACCATTAATATTATTCAATAAAAATAGAGCAATTGAGAATCAAATCATGAATACCAACACCATACAATTCAAAGGAAAGGCTCCTATGGAAATATCCCTAGATGTTGTCCCAATACAATCTCCTAATAGAGATTTGACTCCATATTCACCCAGTATCCCAAATAGTCCATTAAACTATCCACAACATTCTAGCCAAGCAACATTATCTCCACAAACCCCACTTTTTATACAATCTCCAATTATCCGCAAACCTACAACCTCAGACAACCCCCAAATGAAAATATTTATATTGTCGATGCCATTATTGAAAAAATACATGTTTCAGAAGACCCAAATACAGTGGCTAAATATTACCTATGCCATAATCTGAACCCCTCTAATGGTATGAAAACCAGAGAATGGTTTGAGATGATTCTACTTGAAACAGGTTCTATATATCTTACTCATTATTACCATAAGAATTCAAAGATTATGTCATATTCAAATATGCAGATACGAAAGATATTGCATTTCAGTAAATGGGGCTCAGACCCTTCACGATCTAGAAAATTACAATCTCTCGATTTCCCAAATAAACATTACCGATACTTTGACTACATTGATGCCTGACAATGTATACTTACTATCCAAACAAATATAATTCACACACATGTTTCCTCCAATTCAAAATGGTAGTAACCGAACCCGTTCCAAATTGGTTCCTAAATTGGTTTACAATTTGGGGATCACTATCCCAAATCATGCCAGAAACCTTGCAAGCCTCTCAAGAAAAGTTTATTGAATACAATAGGAAGAATCTTAAAATTAATTATCATCTATATTTTGTTGCATTTTATCAGATACCGTGGATACTAAAATGGTCATTTGCTATATCCGATAATAATATCAATAATTATGAATATATCCCATGTTTGGGAAAGCAGATTGCTATGAAGTGGTGGGACGTCTTTGTCAACCACAATTTAGACCCAGAACATATCATATTGAAACCAGTCCCAACTACCTTCAAACCTTCCTCTTATTTTAACCCAAATAATTTATCTGAATATATATATCAAATAAGGAAACACAATCTTCAAGCCACCAGAGCCGAACTAAAAAACAACTATATGAAATTTTTTCAGAAGAAGCTGAAACAGCCACAAAAACAGATGCCATTGAAGAAGCCCAAGATACATCGGCCCATGGAATGTCTCAAAAACAAACATTATATTAAAGCCCATGACCCGATGATAAAAGAAAATTTGTGACATGATATAAAATGCTCAAAGTTGTTATGACAAGACCGAAAATACCTGTTGATATGACCAAAGCCCCTTCTGATAAGACTTAAGATGCTCACCGACCATATACGACAAGAAATTCACCGACCATACAAGATATAAGATGCCCACTGCTTATATACCACAAAATTAAAGAAAGATTCCCTCACTATTGAAGACAATCTGTGCCGCCTCCTTTCAAATCAATTCACCACGCCATAAAAGCAGTCAACTATTTCCTTCTCAACGTACCTACCACGGAAGATTCCCACTACAAAAAGCATTCACTTACTTCCGTCTTCTCCTCATAATTGCAGCAAATCTTGCCACCTGGAGACTTCATAATTACAGCGAAACTTGCCACCTGTAGAAGACTGAAATACAATGAAGAAACATTTGAAGTCCGGGGGTTATAAATAGAAGACCTCTTCTCATTCGAAAATCATCGGAAGATTTCAGGAGTTCACAAGCTCAGAAGAGTACTCTTCTCCTGCTCTCTTCTTCTTCTCTCCCTTTCTCTTGTAAAATATTAAGTTTTAGAGTGTGATGTGTGATTGTCATTTAAAGGATCTACCAAGATTCTGTCCACCCAAGTGGAAGTCGTTTTGCAGTTTCTGCATTTGTACTTTGTAAGTATATTGTAATTTTGTTTTAAGTTTGTTTTTTCATCTGTAACTTTTATTTTGTACTAAGAATGTTGTCACTGTAAATTTCTGTTATGTTTTACACAATAAGTTAGTCTTGTTCGTCTGTATATTATAAACAGTATGTTTATATAAAGCTGGCATAAAAGTTATGTTAATTCGTATTGCTTTAAGTGTTAAGATTTATGAGAATACATATTCTACTTGGTTAGTAATAGATATATGTAACAATCCTAAACTTTCAAAAAATAAAATAAAAATAAATCATAATAATAATATTAATGGTGTTAACAGAAATAAATATAAAAAATAAATAAATAAAATAATAAATATATATTAGTAATGATAATAATAATAATAATACTAATATGCCGTTAGGATATTGTTGCTTTTATATTAACAATAATATATATTAACAATAAATAAATGATATTATTGTTAATATACTTGAGGGTTCAATTCTACTTGGGTGGACCTTAGGTCCACTACTTAAAGTTTTATAAGGACACCTCTTTAAGGTACACCTTGCATATGAGGTGTATGGTTTTTATTAGCATGTGTCTCTCTTTCTTTCTCTCTGCGTTTGTAAGTCATGAGGCTTCTCTTTTTCTCTCATCAACCTTCATCTCAAAACCTTCCCTATCTCTACGCTCCGTAAACCTCTCTCTCTAACCATGGCCTATGAACTATATACACACGAGACTACGATGATGCATATGATAAGCCCACATCCAAAACTGATGGTCACCCAATTTCGGAATTAATGTAAGTGACATTGTCTTTTTGAAAAATAGTATGTTTTTAATAAATAGTGATATTTCCGTCCAAGATTTTTATTTTATAAGTTTTGTGTGTAAGTGACTTCATTGTCTCAAAAAATAATCCGTTCTTTTTAAAAATGAAATGAAATAATTATTTCTACTTATTATCATGAATTTTAGGCGCGATAAATTTTATGCGCACGTGACCTCATTATCTTGAAAAATAATCCTTTTAATAAATATTGTGATATTTTATCTATGTTAGAAATTTTAAATGCTGTAAATTCTTAGAAAAATAAATTTATTTATTTTTCTTGTTTATTGTTAGAAAATTTTAGATACTGTAAAATTATTAAAAATAAATGTGATATTTCTGTTGTTAGTAAAATTGTGAGAATTCTTTCTACTGTTTTTGAATATTTAGATATTGTAAAATTCATGTGCAAATGACTGCCTTATTATTTAAAAATTGATATTTTTGCAATTGATTATAGCATTGTTGTGAAATGTTTATTTGTGAAGTGATATCCCATAAATTGTGATAATTCTGTATTCTTGAATTTCTATAAGAGTTTTTCTATACATATTAAATTGACAATTATGCCAGAATGTCTTTACGAACTGCTACCTTTCTAAATTTGAGCCCAAAATATTTGATTGGTTATTTTTGAAATGTTATTGAAAGTGAATGTTATTAATGATTTTAGTGAAATTCATATTAATGATTTCAGTGATACATTGAGTACATGATATTGCTGCTTTCGAATGTTTAAAGAGATTTAGAAGTACTTTAAGTATGCAAGTGGACTCATCCGGTTCGTCGGTGAGGTATAAGTGGACATATCCGGAACGTCGGTAGAAATTAAGTGGACTCATCCGGTACGCCGGTGAGGTATAAGTGGACCTGCAGGGATTAAGTGGACCTATCTGGGACGCCGATAGGGATTACGTGGACCCATCAGGACGCTGATGGGCTATATAGGTGACCTACTTGGGACGCCAGTAGGGTATTTTGTGAAATCCTTTGAATTATGCATTGCCGTTAAAGTGTTATGTGCATTTCATACATTTATTGAAAGTGAAACTGTTGATACATTTCTGTTAATAGATCTTCTTTTTGAAAATATTGATATCTTTCAATCATGATTATTTTTTAGGATTATGATGATCACTTACTGAGTAGTCAAACTCATCAAACTATGGTAAACATTTTCTCAGGATAACTGCGGATTCATTTTGAGTGCTAGTCAAGATCAACCTTGGAAGATATTGTTGTTGTGCTAGCTTTCTTTATTTACTTTGTAAGACCTCGCCACTGTAAATTTGTCCTATCAATAGATGTATATATGTTTTGACTGTCACATCTCAGAAATAATAGTATTGTAAATTCTTGGGGTGTGACAATATAGCTCCTTTTTCGATAGTCATTCTAGTTTTACTATTTTTGTACTTAGGATATGTGAGATTAGTTTAGACTCATAATTATTTAGATTATGCTAAATTAGTTTCATAATTAGGTTCATATGCTAAATTAGGTTAATATGCTAAATTAGTTTTATAATAGTTTCATAATAGGTTCAGAGTAGATCTTGGCATAAAATGGTATCAGAGCCAACTCTGTAGATAACTCTGTTAGCAACATAAATCTTTGTTTCTTATTTAAGGAACATTACAAGTAAGTGTTAGTATGTTATAAGGTAGAGAGACTACTGATATTTACCATTCGAGAAAGTTGGTTCGAGAGTTGAGACTTAAGAGTACCCAGTCGAGAGACCGTTAAGGCCAGGAGAGCTGCTGAGGTCAAAAAGCCGTAAGAGGTAGCCAGAAAAAGTACTCATCCGTAACTTAATAATGGCAAATTTCATTAGGAATCTATCAAGTAATGCACTACCACAAGCTAGTAATACATTAAGGATAAAAAAACAAAGAAGAAGTTGTAATAGATAATATTGAAAAACAAATTATAAATTGGAATATACCTAAGGTACCTATTTCATATATATATAATAAAGAAACTTTTAAATTAAAAGTAGGTTATGCAATAAAAGCTGTAGAACAAACAGTATCAGTAACTAGTAATCAAGAAAACTTTCAATTATTATCAGAAAAAATAATACACGTACACAGAACTAAAAACTATAATTATTTATATATAGGATTAATCCAAGTAGCTATTAAACCCTTAAGAAGATTAGGATGAAATAATTCTATCTTAGTATGTTTAAGAGATAATAGACACAATAAGTTTTCTGACTCTCTATTAGGAATGATTGAATCAAGTTTATGTAGTGGACCAATATATTTTAACTATTTTCCAGATTATTCAATATCATTAACTGATCCTAATATATTAAAAGTATTATCATTGAATCTTAAAACCCAAGGTTTCGATATGTTACCAGGATCTCAAAATATCGCTATTGTATATAGAATATATTACAAAGTAATGAATACATTATGCCCAAATGCTGTCCAAATGGATAACAAAGGAAAAACTACTTTCTTCCAAACAAATATAGAAAAATCAAATGTAATAATTCCTAAAACTATACAATGGTCAGATATTAAATTACCAGAAGCTTGGAATATAGACAATGAAAATCATCATTTAAAGGCACCTAATAGAAATATTCCAGATAGAATCCTAGAACATCAGGACGGGAAAATAGAAATCCAGTTCCCCAATCAACTAATAAAAGATGATACAAGTATACTTCGTAAATCAATATTATCAAAAAATATTAACGAATCACCTATAGCCATTAGTGAATCATCTAGATATTCCACTTCAAGTAGAATGAATCCAAAAATACAAAGTTTATTAAGAACAAAAGATAATATAGTAATTCCACAATATCAATCCACATTAAAAATTGAACCAGATCTGTCTGATACAGAAATGGATTTTCATATTCTGACTCTCACTAAACCTTTATCTAAACAATGGATAGAACAAGATTATCATTCTAAAGAAAATAAAGATATAAGAGAATGATATTTAAAAAGATTTCAACCCAGGTTAATAGAATTATTTCACAAAAGATATAATTAGTTATATAAAACAAAAACATGTAATATATGATTTTTTACATGGTTACGAAGAACATTAATAGAAAGAAAAGTTGAAATTCAAGATTTTGAGAAAAATAAAATAAGTACCATAGAAAATCAATATACCACATATCAAACAATAGAAGGTATGAACATAACCAGTATACATCCTCCAGAAAAAAGTATTATTATAAAAGGATCTAATAATAAAGAAGGAAATAGTTCACTTGTTTCTGAAACAAGAGTTACTCCTTACAAAATGACAACAAGATAAATTATTCATCGAATAGAATTAATCCCTCATATTATTGAACAAAATAATTATACTAATTTATATATGCAATCCATAGGAAAACAAACTATATGAATAGAAAACGTGATCAGGCCAAATCCAATTCCAGAACCGAAAAAGACTTTATTATTTAAACATCCTCCTGTATTAAATAGATTCAGTATGATTGAAAATAATAAAACTTTAATGGATCAACTTATATCCAATTTAACTGATCTAGATATAAAAGACATAAAAGGTAAATCCAAATTAATACCAGAATCTTCTACCTTAACTCTTCAGAAAGAAATACCAGTAATAGAAGACACTATTGAACACCAGACAATAGCCTTCACATAATCAAAAAATCCATACATTCAAAGAATAGCATATAGTAAAGGTTGGAAACCTGCTACTGTTATACCTTACCATCTTAGACCCACACCAGTTGATATTCAATTTGAAGAAGATTTAATATTGCATACAACTTCCTAGTTTGGAAGATCAATAGTAAATTGGAATATTGATGGCATGGCTGAAACCCAAGTATTAGATACTATGAAACATATGACAATATATGCTTCAGCCTGCAAATGGTTGGCAACCAAGATCAAGAAGTCGCCAAAGCCATAGTCTGTGGATTTACTGGCTGGTTAAGAGGATGGTGGGATTTTCACCTCCCTGAAACCCTAAAAAATCAGATTTTAACCAATATTCGTCAATGGACTGTTAAGTATGAGCAAAATCAAGATATCCTCTATTCTAAAAGTGTTGTTAATACACTCATTTACACTATAACACTTCACTTTGTGGGGAGTACTGCAATAATGGAAGCGAGATCTGAAGACTTACTTTCTAATTTGAGATATCTAACTTTATCACATTATAAATGGTACAAGGATGTTTTCTTTTTTAGACTCTTATCCCGAGAAGATAGTCACCTTGACCACTGGAAAGAAAAATTTATTTCAGGATTACCACATTTATTTGCTGAAAAAGTTAGAATCAGATTAAAGAATAAACATGGTGGAACTATACAATATTTTGAATTTACTCTAAGAGAATTATCAACAGAAATATGTGCTAAAGGATTAGCCCTTTTCACATATATGAAATTAAAGAAACATTTGAAGTCCGGGCGTAATAAATAGAAGGCCTTTTCTCATTCGAAAATCATCGGAAGATTTCAGGAGTTCACAAGCTCAGAAGAATACTCTTCTCCTGCTCGCTTCTTCTTGTAAAATATTAAATTTTAGAGTGTGATGTGTGATTGTCATTTAAAGGATCTACCAAGATTCTGTCCACCCGAGTGGAAGTCGTTTTGCAGTTTCTGCATTTGTACTTTGTAAGTATATTGTAATTTTGTTTTAAGTTTGTTTTTTCATCTGTAACTTTTATTCTGTACTCAGAATGTTATCACTGTAAATTTCTGTTTTGTTTTACAATGTAAATTTCTGTTATGTTTTACACAGTAGGTTAGTCTTGTTCGTCTGTATATTGTAAACAGTATGTTTATATAAAGCTTGCATAAAAGTTATGTTAATTCGTATTGCTTTAAGTGTTAAGATTTATGAGAATACCTATTCTACTTGGTTAGTAATAGATATAGCTCCTTTTTCGATAGTCATTCTAGTTTTATTATTTTTGTACTTAGGATAAGTAAGATGAGTTTAGACTCATAATTATTTAGATTATGCTAAATTAGTTTCATAATTAGGTTCATATGCTAAATTAGGTTCATATGCTAAATTAGTTTCATAATAGTTTCATAATAGGTTCAAAGTAGATCTTGGCATAAAATGGTATCAGAGCCAACTCTGTAGATAACTCTGTTAGCAACATAAATCTTTGTTTCTTATTTAAGGAGCATTACAAGTAAGTGTTATTATGTTATAAGGTAGAAACGCGACTGATATTTACCATTAGATAAAGTTAGTCCGAGAGTTGAGATTTAAGAGCACCCAGTCGAGAGACCGTTAAGGTCAGGAGAGCCGCTGAGGTAAAAAAGACGTAAGAGGTAGCCAGAAAAAGTACTCATCCGCAACCTAATAATGGCAAATTTCATTAAGAATCTATCAAGTAATGCACTACCACAAGCTAGTAATACTCTAAGGATAAAAAACAAAGAAGAAGTTGTAATAGATAATATTGAAAAAAAAATTTCAAATTGGAATTACCTAAGGAATTTATTTCAGATATATATAATAAAGGAACTTTTAAATTAAAAGTAGGTTATGCAATAAAAACTGTAGAACAAAGAGTATCAGTAACTAGTAATCAAGAAAACTTTCAATTATTATCAAATAAACATAATATGACAGGTAAAAAAGAACTAGGAGATGTTTGTCAACAATTTAGTTATCATATAGAACAAAAGGATAAAACTCATAAACATAAACATAAAAAATATAGACCAGGAAAGAAAGAAAGAAAATTATATAAAAGAAAGAAAAAAGAAAAATATATAAAAAAATCCTTGCCTAAAGACCAATATAGAAAAGGCAAAAGAAAAATACCTATTTGTTATAAATGTGGCAAAGTAGGCCATTATAAAAATACATGTAAAGTTAAGAAAAAACTAAATGCAATTATATTAGATGAAAATATAAGGAATCAAATATATGATATTATCCAAATAAATAAAAATGAATCTACCTCAAGCTCAGAAAATGATAGTAGTAGTGATATTTCCCTTATAGGACAAATATAAGATGAAAATATTATAATTTCAAGCTCTTCTGATATGGAATGATCATGTAGTGTACCATCTTGGAATATGTTATCAAAAGAATATTCATTGATCTTAGATATTATAGATAAAATAAATAACCCTGATGAGAAAAGAGAAATTCTAACTCAGATTATTAATATTACAAAATCAAAATCTAAAACCACTCCTTTAATAAAACCCCCAGATGAGTATAATTTTGTTGATATAATGAAAAGAATTAATCAAAAAAAATATATACAAAAAGAACCTACTATAGCTAAATTAAAACAAGAGGCCAACGAAGTAAAAAAAGAAATAAATCATCTCAAAAATAGAATTAAAATATTAGAATTACAAAATGAGGTGAATGGGGAAATAACTAATTCAGATGAAATTGAGTTTACCCAATTAGTAGATACACCTGAAACATCAGGAACACAAATAGAAAAAATAGATACTAATACATCTGTAAATATACTCAATAAAATAATAACTCAAAAATGGTTTGTTAAAGTTAAAATTATTATTAATCAAGAATATGAGTTTCATTCAATAGCACTCATAGACTTACGAGCTGATTTAAACTGTATTAATGAAGGATTAGTACCTACAAAATATTTCGATAAAACTGCTCAAATATTAAATACAGCTAATGGTAGTAGATTATTTATAAAATATAAATTATCCAATATTAGAGTATGTAATAAAGAACATTATTTTCCTATACCTTTTACTATGGTAAAAGGACTAAGTCAATCAGTAATATTAAGAGTTCTATTTCTTACTCTATTATATCCAATACTAATAACTCATGAAGGAGTAGAAACTTCCATAGCTGAAAATAAAATCATATTTGAATTCATAGATAAACCCAAACTCAAAGAAGTTAATAATGTTAAAAAAATTATTCAAAATAAAGAATCATTTTTGTACTCATTAAAAGAAAAAATTCTTTATAGAAATTCTGAAGAAGCATTACAAAAAGAAGAAATACAAAACCAAATCAAACAAAAGATTGAACAGGAAAATTGTAGTGACATACCAAATGCTTTTTGGACTAGGAAAAAACACATTGTAAGATTGCCATATGAAATTGGATTTGAAGAATAAAAAAATACCAACAAAAGCAAGACCTGTCCAAATGAATTCTACTTAATTAGAAACATGCCAAAATGAAATAAAAGAATTATTAGCCAAAAAATTAATAAGAACAAGTACATCTCATTGGAGCTGTGCTGCATTTTATGTAAATAAAAATACTGAAAAAAAAAGAGGTGTGCGCAGGTTAGTAATAAATTATAAACCATTAAATAAAGTTCTTCAATGGATATGATATCCAATCCCAAATAAAAAAGATTTATTAGACAGATTACCCAAGGCTACAATTTTTTCTAAATTTGATTTAAAATCAGGATATTGGCAAATACAAATAAAAGAAGAAGACAAATATAAAACTGCATTCAATGTACCATTCGGACAATACCAATGGAATGTGATGCCATTTGGCCTAAAAAATGCGCCATCAAAATTTCAAAAGATTATGAATGAAGTATTCAATCTATATTATAAATTCATGATTGTCTATATTGATGATGTCTTAGTATTCTCTAAAAATATAGATCAACATTTTAAACATATTAATATTTTTATTAATGCAGTTAAACATGCAGAACTAGTTGTCTCTGCTAAAAAGATTAATCTATGCCAAACTAAGATTAGATGCTTAAGACATCATATTCATCATGGAACAATTATTTCAATAGAACGATCTATTCAATTTGCTGATAAGTTTCCAGATATTATATTAGATAAAATTGAATTACAAAGATTCTTAGGTTGTTTAAATTATATATAGTTGATTTCAATGAAAATTTAGCATTAGATGCTAAACCACTATATGATAGACTTAAAAAGAATCCTCTCATATGGACAAATGAACATACCCAAGCTGTACAAAAAATTAAACTCAAAGCAAAGGAGTTACCTTACTTAACTTTAGCCCAACCTAATACTTTCAAAATAATTGAATGTGATGCCTCTGAATTAGGATTAGGAGGAATATTAAAACAAAGAATTAACGCCACTGAACAATTGGTGCGATATACATCCAAAGCCTGAAATTCTACCCACCAAATTATTCTACTATAAAAAAAGTGCTACTGGCTATTGTACATTGTGTTACCAAATTTCAAATTAATATTTTAAATATTCATTTTCTCATTCACACTGATTGCAAAGCTGCTAAAGATATTGTTGAAAAAGACGAGCAAAACTTGGTTTCGAAACAAATTTTTTCCAGATGGTAAGAATCTTTACTATTCTTCGATTTTTCTATTGAACATCTCCAAGGTTCTACTAATCACCTTCTTGATTTTCTCACCCGTGAATTTTTGCAGGGAGGGCTATACTGATCGCTTTGATCCACCTGAATTATCTTTACCATTAATATTATTCAATAAAAATAGAGCAATTGAGAATCAAATCATGAATACCTACACCATACAATCCAAAGGAAAGGCTACGATGGAAATATCCCTAGATATTGTCCCAATACAATCTCCTAACAGAGATTTGACTCCGTATTCACCCAATATCCCAAATAGTCCATTAAACTATCCACAACATTCTAGCCAAGCACCATTATCTCTTCAAACCCCACTTTTTATACAATCTCCAACTATCCGCAAACCTACAACCTCAGACAAATCCCCATATGAAAATATTGCTTTTATTGTCGATGCCATTATTGAAAACATACATGCTTCAGAAGACCCAAATACAGTGGCTAAATATTACCTATGCAATAATCTGAACCCCTCTAATGGTACGAAAACCAGAGAGTGGTTTGAGATGATTCTACTTGAAACATGTTCTATATATCTTACTTATTATTACCATAAGAATTCAAAGATTATATCATATTCAAAGATATAGATGCGAAAGATATTGAATTTCAGTGAATGGCGCCCAGACCCTTCACGATCTAAAAAATTACAATCTCCCGATTTCTCAAATAAACATTATCGATTCTCTGACTAAATTGATGCTTGGCACCGTATACTTACTATCTAAAACCAATATAATTCACACACATGGTTCCTCCAATTCAAAATGGTGGTAATCGAACCCGTTCCAAATTGGTTCCTAAATTGGTTTACAATTTGGGGATCACTATTCCAAATAATGCCAGAAACCTTGCAAGCCTCTCAAGAAAAGTTTATTGAATACAATGGGAAGAATCCTAAAAATAATTATCATTTATATTTTGTTGCATTTTATCAGATACCGTAGATACTAAAATGCTTATTTGCTATATCCGATAATAATATCAATAATTATGAATATATCCCATGTTTAGGAAAGCAGATTGCTGTGAAGTGGTGGAACGTCTTTGTCTACCACAATTTAGACCCAGAACATATCATATTGAAACCAGCGCCAACTAGCTTCAAACCTTCTTCTTATTTTAACCCAAATAATTTATCTGAATATATATCTCAAATAAGGAAACACAATCCTCAAGCCACCAGAGCTGAACAAGAAAAACAACTATATGAAATTTTTTCAGAAGAAGCTAAAACAACCATAGAAACAGATGCCATTGAAGAAGCCCAAGGTACATCGGCCCATGGAATGTCTCAAAAACAAACATTATATTGAAGCATGATAAAAGAAAATTTGTGACATGATATAAAATGCTCAAAGTTGTTATGACAAGACCAAAAATACCTGTTGATATGACCAAAGCCCCTCCTGATAAGACATAAGATGCTCACCGACCGTATACGACAAGAAGCTCACCGACCATACAAGATATAAGACGCCCACTGCTTATATACGACAAAATTAAAGAAAGATTCCCTCACTATTGAAGACAGTCTGTGCCGCCTCCTTTCAAATCAATTCACCACGCCATGAAAGCAGCCAACTATTTCCTTCTCAACGTACCTGCCACGAAAGATTCCCACTACAAAAAGCATTCACTTACTTCCGTCTTCTCCTCATAATTGCAGCAAATCTTGCCACCTGGAGACTTCATAATTACAACGAATCTTGCCACCTGTATAAGACTGAAATACAATGAAGAAACATTTGAAGTCCGGGGGTTATAAATAGAAGACCTTTTCTCATTCGAAAATCATCGGAAGATTTTAGGAGTTCACAAGCTCAAAAGAATACTCTTCTCCTGCTCTCTTCTTCTTCTCTCCCTTTCTCTTGTAAAATATTAAGTTTTAGAGTGTGATGTGTGATTGTCATTTACAGGATCTACCAAGATTCTGTCCACCTGAGTGAAAGTCGTTTTGTAGTTTCTGCATTTGTACTTTGTAAGTAAGTATATTGTAATTTTGTTTTAAGTTTGTTTTTTCATCTGTAACTTTTATTCTGTACTCAAAATGTTGTCACTGTAAATTTCTGTTATGCTTTACACAGTAAGTTAGTCTTGTTCGTCTGTATATTGTAAACAGTATGTTTATATAAAGCTTGCATAAAAGTTATGTTAATTCGTATTGTTTTAAGTGTTAAGATTTATGAGAATACCTATTTTACTTAGTTAGTAATAGATATAGCTCCTTTTTCGATAGTCATTCTAGTTTTACTATTTTTGTACTTAGGATAAGTAAGATTAGTTTAGACTCATAATTATTTAATTATGCTAAATTAGTTTCAAGTTCATATGCTAATTAGGGTCATATGCTAATTTAGTTTCATAATAGTTTCATAATTGGTTCAGAGTAGATCTTGGCATAAATTAGTTTCATAATTAGGTTCATATGCTAAATTAGGTTCATATGCTATATTAGTTTCATAATAGTTCCAAAAATACAAAGTTTATTAAGAACAAAAGATAATATAGTAATTCCACAATATCAACCCACATTAAAAACTGAACCAGATCTGTCTGATACAGAAATGGATTTTCATATTCTGACTCTCACTAAACCTTTATCTAAACAATGGATAGAACAAGATTATCTTTTTAAAGAAAATAAAGATATAAGAGAATGGTATTTAAAAAGATTTCAACCCAGGTTAATAGAATTATTCCACAAAAGATATAATAAGTTATATAAAACAAAAACATGTAATATACGATTTTTTACATGGTTATGAAGAACATTAATAGAAAGAAAAGTTGAAATTCCAAATTTTGAGAAAAATATAATAAGTACCATAGAAAATCAATATACCACATATCAAACAATAGAAGGTCTGAATATAACCAGTATACATCCTCCAGAAAAAAGTATTATTATAAAAGGATCTAATAACAAAGAAGGAGAGAGTTCACTTGTTTCTGAAACAAGAGCTACTCCTTACAAAATGACAACAAGAGAAATTGTTCATCGAACAGAATTAATCCCTCATATTATTGAACGAAATAATTATACTAATTTATATATGCAATCCATAGGAAAACAAACTATATGAATAGAAAATATGATCAGGCCAAATCCAATTCCAGAACTGAAAAAGACTTTATTATTTAAACCTCCTCCTGCATTAAATAGATTCAGTATGATTGAAAATAATAAAACTTTAATGGATCAACTTATATCCAATTTAGCTGATCTAGGCATAAAAGACATAAAAGGTAAATCCAAATTAATACCAGAATCTTCTACCTTAACTCTCCAAGAAGAAATACCAGTAATAGAAGACACTATTGAACACTAGACAATAGCCTTCACAGAATCAAAAAATCCATACATTCAAAGAATAGCATATGGTAAAGGTTGGAAACCTGCTACTGCTAGACCTTATCATCTTAGACCCACACCAGTTGATATTCAATTTGAAGAAGATTTAATATCACATACAACTTCCTATTTTGGAAGGTCAATAGTCAATTGAAATATTGATGGCATAGCTGAAACCCCAGTACTAGATACTATGAAACATATGACAATGTATGCTTCAGCCTGCAAAATGGTTGGCAACCAAGATCAAGAAGTCGCCAAAGCCATAGTCTGTGGATTTACTGGTTAAGAGGATGGTGGGATTTTCACCTCCCTGAAACTCTAAAAATCAGATTTTAACCAATACTCGTCAATGGACTGTTAAGAATGAACAAAATCAAGATATCCTCTATTCTGAAAGTGAGATATATATATATATATATATATATGAAAAATGCAGAGACTAGCCTACTAGCTCATACGAACATATGAGCCTAACTGCCCAGATTGAATCTGAGCCGATTTAACGGTCACGTCCTTATTTTGTGTTTGAATTTTAAATTTTTTTATTCATATCCAAATAACTTGAAATTTTAGACATCCATTATTCTCATCAAGTCGCACCTAATAAAAATATTTTAAAAATAATTCGTAATAAATAAATTGATCAAAATACCCCCAAAACTTGTCAAGGGTATTTTGGTCACTTTATTTCTTGTAAATTATTTTTGTGATATTTTTATTAGATTATCTTATTTTTGAAACACACCGCTAAAATTTTCAATTATTTAAATTTTTAAAAAATTAATTAAAATTCAAATACGAAATGAGGTCGTGACCGCTAAATCGATCTAGATTCAATCTGGGCCATTGGGCTCATATGAACGCATATGTTCATATGGGCTAATGGGCTAATATTAGCATTTATATATATATATATATATATATATATATATATATATATATATATATATATATATAAGCGATAAGAAACAACGATTTCGTTCAAACAAAACGAAATGAAGGGTTTGGATTGGCTGGAAACCCTGCACGCGAAAGGGTGTGCTTTGCTCAAATGCTTCAAACCTAGAAAAGTTTCCTTTTACCCCTCCTCCCGCTTCCTCTGCTCTGCGAGCCTCCACTCTCTCTCATTCGCCCTCTTCTCTCCTCTGCCCTCTCTCTCATTCACGCTCTCTCCTCTATGCAAAGCCCATGCAGATCTGGAGATAACTTATCCTCACTCTGTGAAGCTTGCTGCAACAGATGCCACCCTCTACGAAGCTTGCTGCAACAAACGCCACCCTCTGCGAATCTTATTGCAACAGACGCCACCCCCTCCTCTTGCAATTGACGACACCCCTCCTCTATTTAAGGCACCAATCCGGGTTAGTGATATCGTATCATCTCGAATTTTTTGCTGGAACCCAACCCATAATCTTTGAATATACTCCAACCCAAATAAAGAAGAAAACCCAATTTTTTTCCAAAACGAGATTTATAAATAAAACCCTATGATTTACAATGCTATGCATCAAATTCATGAAATATTTTTATAGTGAGTATTTTTCAATGGAAAACTATCTATTGTGGAAAACCTAATTTTTTTCCAAAGCCCAAAGCAAAAACCTACGTTTTTTTCCCCAATAAATCATCGAATTCTTACTTCAAAACTCAAATTTCCTAATAAATCACAGAATCAATCGCCAAATTATTACTCAAAAATCACCGGTCTAGCCAATCATATGAGAGCACAATTCTAATCATTGGAGTAAAAGGGTTTTATTTACAGTGATCCACCCACTGTGAGTCACAGTAAATAAAAAATTTTAGTTCCTTTCTCTTCTTTTATTGCTCCTTTTTCTTCTCAGTTCTAAAGTGATTATAGAGCAAAAATTTGGATTTCTTTTTTATTTTTCTTTTGCAGATCGATTGCACTTATTTTTTTTTTGTAACTTTTGCTAATACTAGGAATTAATGTGCAAAAATTATTTATAGAAAAAAAGAATATTCAAAGAAATCATGTTTTTACAATTTGATGTGGAGAATCGATGTGGAATGTTTGTGATTTTAAGATTTACCCCAAGACATTGAGTTTTTTATGTTGAGGGCTTTTGAATTTGTAGCAGGTGAAAATATGGGCAAATGGCATGCAGGTGTATTGAGAAAGAAAGGGCTTTTGGGCTGTTGTCATTACCCTTTCTCAAAGTACCATAGAGATGTATTGTTAATCATGCTTGATAAAAAGCAGTGAGCCTTTTTCTTCATTTAACTGATAAAAGCAAGATGTTCAAGATGTGTTTCCTTTAGATGTTGGCGAGGTTTGAAAAATTCAAACTTCACACCAAAATTTTGCCTTAAACTTGTTCCTTGTGATTTTTTTTTCTTTTCCTCAAGTAGATGTTTTCATTCAGTAAATGGGTACCAATCACATTCTTGGTTGAATTTCAGGCTAGACTTCTGAAATAAAGTCACAGATTAAAAATGATTTGTTTTAAGTTCTACTTGGATTATAATTATTCGCTGGCAAAAGTATGGCAATGAAATTATCCTCATCACCATCTAAACTGGAAAAAAATATTAAAATTCAAACACTATCGGGTAGGAGCAGACTCAACACTTTACTCTCGGTAATTAAGCAAACCAAGTAAAGTTGATGCTCAACAAGCCTAAAAATTTAAAACTTAGCAAATTCATAAGAAAAAATGTTTCATTACATTACATTATATCCCAAAAGTAGTACAATAGAGTTTGGGGTTCTAGGGCCCCGACTTACATACTTCAAAGAAAGCAGTACAAATAGGGCTTAGAGCCCAGCTACATACAAGACAAAAAAAAAATCCTTCTCTGAATGGCCGCTTCGATCTTTAGTTGCAACCCGTACTCCCAACTCTGAACCTGTCACTTTCATTCTACAAGGAAGAAAAATAATGGAATGAGCTTTGAAGCTCAGTAAGCATATCTAGTGTTATACTTTGGTAACAAGTCTACCCATGTGCAATAAACAGTTTACTAGACCATATTAGTGGCAGTGCAGTAGTCACGTATAATGGTCATCAGATCAGTACATCAATTATAAACAGGATATCCAAGCAACAGTACATCAATTATAGACAATATCATATAGTTATTACGACCACAGGAAATCACAGTCACAATTCATTTGTTACACACTCACTCCCTAGTTCACCTACTCCAGCTTGTAGAAGTCATATCCATTAGGCCAAGTCAAACATATTGCTTAGGACTTCTACCATCCCACAGGAGGAAGGGTAATGACAAGTAGGGTTGTCCGCTTTATAATATCTTCAACTCACACACACGGTCCCCAGCGTGCATTGGGATTCTATGGGCTTTTACCTTGCAAGGCATCAATAAATCATATATATCGTCTCATGAATAATAGGGAGCGACCATCATTTCTCCCCTAACCAGTTCCTGTCATTGTACAGGTTAGGGAACATGCTGGCATTACTGTCTCAGTGCATCAGTCTCCACTACCGATAAGTGACCCATTGCATGGTGGCCAGTATCTAAAAACAATGGCTATTCTCATATTGATATAACAGAGCAATGTTTACTACTAATGGGTGTCCCATTGCGTAGTGGTCATCATTAGGGCCTCATCTCTTGCTCGAGCATCTATGCATTCATGCCAATTCAACGCTTCATAACAGATAAATGACATTCTCATCATATCAGTATGGCAATTAACATGAAACATTCATTAAATGAATCGTAGCATAACATTTACTCATAGATATCATCAACGAAATTTTGGTACCTATAGTGAAATTTTCATCATGAAATAATCACGTCAATATGGTGCTCATCACTTTTCACATAGTACATGGTTGTACAACATCTTTCACATAACCTTGTGGCATATGCATGGCAATTATCATATAGCATTCATACTTGTCACTTGTCACAAAAATTTTAATACTTCAATTAATATGTAGATGAGAGAATTTCAATATTTCACTTGTCACGGAAATCGGACGTCATTAGTTTGGTCAAAAATTTAGTTCTAAACAAATAATAGTTGCTGAAACGCTGTGACACACTCACGCATTTTGGGGTATAACTCAAAATTTATGGGAAGTTTCGAAAATCTCAAAGCACGTAACTTTAAGTCTATTCACAGGGCTTTCCAACGATGGCATTTCGAGGACATTTGGACTTCGTTTGTCAGGCCAAGAGTGCGGCCCAAAAAGAGTCACAGGTGATGGAATTTACAGCGACTGTGAGCAGTGACATGTCTCGTGCTTTGGGCCATATCTTTTGATCCATGTAACATTTTATTATGATACAAAAGGCAAACTTTAACTAGACATGTATATCTTCCATTTAAAACCGATTTAAGCCCATTCGGGCACTGTTTAGTTAGCGAAAAGCACAGGGCAAAAGCCCATACAGTTGCTGGAAAATCCTCGTCCCTCAAGCATTAACATGCCATCACCATATTATAAACCATCTTATGGATTGACTTTAAGTCATAATTTTAGTCTTAATCATATCAAGCAAACTTGTAAATTTGTCAAGGAAATAACTCTATAATTTTTCCAAAATTCATTGGTCATGTTCAAACATTATTCCACTTCATTTTTTGTCCACTCTACATTCGTTCATTATATCGGTCCTATCCCATTCAAGTGAATCTAGGGGAGGTATAACACTAAATCCACTTACCTAAAGGTCACAGCGCCCCCTAAACTTCCTTGCGCAGGTCGCCCCTTACTCCCCTATAGCAGCCTCACTCCTAAGCCTTCACGTGCAGGTCACCCCTTGCTCCAGTCGGCAGCCTCCCAACAGCAGCAGCACAAGGCTCTCTAAAAAGAGAAAGTTTGAGGGAAACAACGATGAGGGTGAGGAGGGGCACGATTTATAGGCGCATGGGTAGGTGAGGGTAACTGTGACTGATGTCGCTGGGTGGTTGAGAAAAGAGTTGTAGCTGGCGTCACTCGCGCAGCACTGATAGGTACAGCGTGACGCTGACACTGCTGACGGTTGCACACTTTACCATCCGCACACGGCGTTACTCCAGGCGGTGATGCTCTTGACGGCAACATGGTTGCGGCGATGCTCTAGATGACGATACGCTCGCGGCGATGCTCCAGATGCTGATACACTCGTGGCGATAGTCCAGATGGCAATACACGCTCGCGACAATGCTCCAGACGGCGATACGCTCGCAGCGATGCTCCAGACGGTGATATGCTCATGGCGGTGCTTCAGGCAGTGATACGCAGTCGTGGCGATGCTCCAGACGGCGATACGTGCATGGCGATGCTCCAAACGGCGATGCCCCAAGTCGATGGGTGGTGTTGCTTCAACCGGCGATGCTTGATTTTCTCTTTCTCTCCTCACTCATGGTGCTAGGCCTCCTCATGTGCTCGATGTTACTCTTCCTTCCGCCGACGGTGGTGTGCAGACGGTGTTACGCTATTTCATGCGCGACGTCTCACGAATAGTGTTGCTTCTCTTCACCCTCGGCGTTACGTATCCCGCCTTTCATGCGCGGTGCTAGCCCAGGCGGCGTTACTCTAAACGGTGATGCCTCCATTCATGCGCGGCGTTAGTCTAGCCTACGCACGACGTCCACCCTTATACCTGCGGCAATACCCTCATTTGAACGCAGCATTG
The DNA here is from genome assembly GCF_054954075.1 of Amborella trichopoda. Lineage (NCBI taxonomy): Eukaryota > Viridiplantae > Streptophyta > Magnoliopsida > Amborellales > Amborellaceae > Amborella > Amborella trichopoda. The sequence continues at coordinate 16,498,277 of NC_142342.1, read as the reverse complement.
CCTCCATGTTACATGGACAGTACTAGGCCAAATCACACGGACGGCGCTATCTTTCGCCCTTAGCGCCGGGCATGCATTCTTGTCTCTTACGGCTTCCTTCTCTCTCCTACCACAAGTGATCAGGCTCAATTGAATTGTGGCCCTCACAAAGATATTATATATATATATATATATATATATATATATATATATATATATATATATATATATATATGGCATATTTTAAATTTCACAACCCTTCAAATTAGAGAGAGTTGTGAAGGGTGGATTTATTACTTTTGAAGTATATGTTTTTAAAAAAGTTACCTTTGTGGGGAATTTTGTAAATATTACTACAAGACAAAGGGTACTTATGTTATCTCCATAAGGGTTAAAATTGAAGTTTTAACTAAAAGACGAGGGCACTCAACAAACAAAGTTCTAGGATACTAATTTCCAAAATGCCATTGTACTATTATGAAAATTTCAAATTTGCCCTTATTAATAGTAATCATTTAATAAAAAAATGATTGTTTTGATAAATACACCCATCACAACCCCTTCTAACTTGAACCTTTGTATTTTTAGGGGTTGTTAACTCTGGACAAACCCTATATATATATATATATATATATATATATATATATATATATATATATATATATATATATATATATATATATATATATATATATATATATAGGAAAAGATCATGTTAGCCTATGGGCTGACTGCTATAGTAAATGCCCACGGTCTGGATTGAATCTGGGCTGATCTGATGATCACGATCTCATTTCGTATTTGAATTTTTATTTATTTTATATAAATCTAAATCACTTGAAATTTGGAGCGTCTATTCTTCAAAAATAATAGAATCTAATAAAAATATTAAAAAATTAATTCGCAAAATATAAATTAACTAAAATACGAAATGAACGCTCAAAATTTCAAGTGATTTGGATTTGTAGCAAAAAATTAAAATTCAAATACGAAATGAGGTCGTAACCGTCAGATCTGCTCAGATTCAATCTGGGCTATGGTCGTTTATTGTAGCAGTCAGCCCGTGGGCGTATGGAATCCACTCCATATATATATATATATATATATATATATATATATATATATATATATATATATATATAACAACCCTCCAAAAACCATAGGTTCAAGTTAGAGGGCCTTGTCAAGTACCATTTTATATTTACTACCCTCACATTATTTGATGATCAAGGCGTATACACAAGGGTATTTTAGACTTTCGCTAAAAACCCAAAAAAAACAACTACAAAAAAAACGAGGGAATGTTGAGTTATGGCCTCTGCTCTCTACCGCCTCTCTCACACGCCTCTGCTCTCTCTCCCCACCCCCTTGCCTTCCCCATTCTCTCTCCTTCCTTGCCCTCTCCCATACTCTCTCTCCTAAAAACGCAGGAAGAAACACAATCTTAAAAAATAAAGGCAGGAAACAAAGATTGAATAGAGGAGTGCCTCTTTGATAACCCATTAATGAGGTATGGATTATCCTAAAAATTTGAATTTTGAATATGGTATGGATTAATGAGGGAATTCATACCTTGAAACACTATCTGAACTTGATGCTGATGAA